>NC_041232.1:79322630-79340910 GCF_002837175.3 Physeter macrocephalus | reverse complement strand
GGCCATGGCTCACGGGCCCAGCCGCTCCGCGGTATGTGGGATCTTCCCGGACCGGGGCACGAACCCGTGTCCCCTGCGTCGGCAGGCGGACTCTCAACCACTGCGCCACCAGGGAAGCCCTATTGACGCATTTTTGACCCCTTCCTCCTCCTCCTCCTCCTCCTCCTCCTCTTCCTCCTTCTTCTCCTTTCTTGGGTATGAAATCTATCAATAGTAGGCTGTAAATCTTGTTTCATTTGTTTTTTTCTTTCTCTATGAAGAACTCTTAATCCTCAGTTCTCACATTGTTCCTCCTGCAGACGTAAGACAAAACCTTTCTAAATATTGCCTCTGTACTTTTTCTAGAAGATTTATCTGTTTCCTGCTGTGCTCTTTCTGATGGTAATTTTCTTTCATAGGCACATAGTCAGTTTTCTTGGGAGTCAGAAATGGTTTCAAATATTAGATCAATTCCTAAGGCTCTTAAACTTGGGCAAATCTCCTAATCCTCCAGTTGATGCTTTTTCTACTTTTTCTTTTCCCTGTTTCTATAGTATAGTTAGTAGGGTCATTACTTTAAATGTACATATAACTTTACCTGTTACATTTTTATGGAAAATAAATTAGGCACCAATATTTTGTTCAGGAATATTATGCCTTATTAAAAAACCATAGCTTTCTGAAAAAAATGCTTCCATTCTCTTTTAAAAATTATAATATCCAAAATAAAATCTTTGAATTCTGTTCATACACAATGGTAACTAATAATTCACTGAGTTTCTTTGTATAAATGCTAATGTGTGCCTTTCTTTGGGAAAACTGAAGATGACACAGTGATTGTTAAACTTGTGGTATAGGGTAAGGTTGTGACATTAAATCACACAGTTATATGAATTCAGTTATCATTAATATATTACGATCACTGCAATAAATTTCATTATTTTTTTCCAAAGACGATGGGATAGTCAAATAATTCAGTCAAAGAACTGATGATTCATTAATTCTGGAAGTGTATTGTGAAAATTATATATTTTTTCCATTAAATTGAAATATTGTTTTCATCATACATTTTTACATAGACTTGAGTCTACTTCTGAGCCCCTCATTTATCTCTCAACTAGCACAACAGTTGTTTTCACAATCTATTAATTTTGTGCCCATTTTATATTCCCCTCCACTCATCTGATATCACTGCAACAGTGTGGTTCTGATGCCACTGCCCTGCCACAAGCAAGCTTCTGCAGCCCCATTCTGCATTTTTTTTTTGTTTTTTTTTTTTGACCTGCAGACAAGGAAAGTCATCCAAGCAGCACAAAGAGGCTGCCTAAAATCTTGGAATATTAAGGCCCCCAGAGGTAACAGTCAATCAAATAGGATGGGAGTTAGTGGATACATTTATTCTTACCGTATCAGAGGAAAAAGCTGAGGTGCATCCTTCCTGGATCCTCAGAGGATCCCCCACAGGAATGAGCACCATGTTCCCACAACAGTGCAGGTCAATTACGCATGCTTCCTCGTCCTTCCTCTCTTCCCATCTCACTCTCCTCAGTCTCTCCCCTAGTTCCTGAAATTACCTCCCAAATAATGTGCTTAAAACCAAACTTTTGTTTCAGGCTCTGCTTTTGGGTGCAAACAAAAATAAGGTAGATATAATGAGAGTGGCCTAAGAAAGCAGTCCCTCAGGATGGAGTTATTTTTTGTCCGTGTAGTATGTTTTATTTTTATTTATTTATTTTTTGATTTACATTTATTAGTTTCAGAAGTACAACACAGTGATTCAAAATATTTGTAGTTTATATTCCATTTATCGTTATAAACTATTGGCTTTCTTCTCTGTGCTGCACAATATATCCTTGTAGCTTATTTATTTTATACACAGTGGTTTGTACCTCTTAATCCTCTACCCCTATCTTGCTCTTCTCTCTTCCCTCAACCCATTGGTAACCACTAGTTTGTTCTCTATATCTGTGAGTCTGTTTCTTTTCTGTTACATTCACTAGTTTATTTCTTTAGATTCCACATATAAGTGATATCATACAGTATTTGTCTTTCCCTGTCTGACTTACTCCATTAAACATAATACCCTCCAGGTCCATCCAAGTTGTTGGAAATGGCAAAATTTCATTCTTTTTTTATGGCTGAGCAATATTCCATTATATATATGTAAATTAAGCAGTTATGAACATTGGGGTGCATGTATCTTTTTGAATTAGCGTTTTTATTTTCTTTGGATAAATACCCAGGAGTGAAATTGCTGGATCATATGGTTCTATTTTTAGTTTTTTGCAGAGTCTCCTTACTGTTTTCCACAGTGGCTGCATCAATTTACTTTCCCACCAACACTGTGCAAGGGCTCCCTAAAGTCAATGAGAATGAAAGAATTCTAAATCAGCAGAATCCATGTGGTGGCACTTACCTGTCAGGGGCATGGTTGACATAATTACTGTCGTGATCAGCAATATTGGGGTGTCAGTGAGTGTGGCCCGCAGGGATGTGTGGTGAGGTCTAACAGACCTTGCTTGGTGCTCCTACAGATCATGTAGATGAGAAGTCCAGCAGGATACTCCTTACCTGTACAACCAGAAAAAAATTAAGTGCAACTAAATAGAAGACTTATGTCATCTACTAAAAGGGAAAATTGTGAAGCCTTGCCCAGTTTTTCACCTGAGCCAGATCTCAGGTCTGAGACCCATTGGTTGTGGATTGGCTGGTTCCCTCTGAGAAATGACCCTGAAATATCATTACAAATAAAAACAATAAATACTCTTTCAAATCTTATCCAAATTTATCAGTGCCCATTAGTCAGCTGGATCGCACACTGGAGGAGAAGAATGCCAGGCTAGGTGAGAGCAGTTGAAGATAGAAGGGGCGCCAAATGCCAGCACGGCCAGGCAGTTAGAGTGGAGGCAGATGGCGCTCATGTGTGAATAGAGTCCTGGCTGGAGTCTCTCGCTGTGGGTCCTCCGTCATCATTGCCTTGGTCCTCAAGTACATAATTGGGATGAATCTACTTAGCAGCTGGCAGAGCCCTTAAATTAATTTCCTTTCCTGCAGAGTAAGAGCTGCCACAATAGAAAAAGCCAGTTGGAGGTCCCAGAAACTGCCCTCCCAACCCTAACCATGATGATAAAGCGTAGCAATTCCTCATAGCAGTGGAATTGTAGTTAGTGACACTATCAAAGACATTGTCCTGCCCTAGCTATTCTGCAGCCCCTGCAGCTACCAAACAGATGTTTGCATAAGAGTGGGGACTGCTGTAATCTTAACCGAGAGGTTGCTCCAACTGCAGCTGTGATGCCAGATATGTCTTTTCTAAGTCAGATCAGCAAGTTAACGTGACAAATGTGTTCTTTACAAAGCCTTTTAGAAAATGGAGAAAAGAGTTAATAAATAGCTTTTACGTGGGAAAAATACTGAGGCTATTTAAGCTTCTCCGCTCTTAGTCACAGTATAGTCCACAGGAACCCTGGTTGTCTTGAAATTTTGAAGAGCATCGTGAAATTCAGCTAATTGTTCCTGCTGTAACAGGAAGTGGCAAGTAGTCTGGATGTCCCAGAAGGACGCGTTCTGGTGCTGGCTTCTGAGGGGAACTTAATTAGTTTTGGTTCTGAAAGTCGTAGAGAAACTTTAGTTTAACAGTTGTAACCAGAAGAACTGCTGCCTGGTGTAACCAGAGCCTGTTAGGGCGGAGCCTACAGGAATGGCAGGCCAATCAGATGCCACCTGGAAGCAGAGAGGAAGGAGCTAGTGGCTTCTTTCCCCTCCAGGCCTATAGTCCCCCTTTGGCTGTCTTACTAGCAGAGCCTAACAGTAAGCAAGCTGGAGAAACAGAAATGGGGATTGCCTAGGTTACATGTACAAGGGTGGATTTGGAGCTGAGAGACAACGGCTTAATCACTGGCACAACCATGCTGTGGCAACTTGGTCAAGTCCACTTTATTGGCTCTCTCTGCTTTCCTGACTCCTTGTCCTCACTTCTTCACTCTGGCCTCTTAGGGTCACCTTCCGAATAAACTACCCATATTACTGTCCTTGCTTTAGTATCTTTTTATATGGCAGAAACGGCTACAGATTGAGTGTGTCCCTTCAAAATCCACATTTTGAAACTCCCAGTGTTATGGTATTAGGAGCTTGGGTCTTCGGGAGGTGATTAGGTCATGAATGTGGAGCCCCCGTGTATGGGGTTAGTGTTCTGAGAAGAAGGCACCTGAGAACTTGCTTACTGCCCCTCTGCTCTCCGTCATGTGAGGGATACAAAAAGACAGTCATCTGCAAACAAGGAAGCATGCTCTTGCCTGACACCCCCTCCACTGGCACCTTGATCTTGGCCTTTCTAGCCTCCAGAACTGAGAGAAATAAATGTTTGTTGCTTAAGCCACCCAGTCTATAGTATATTTGTTAGAGCAGCCTGAACTGAGACAGAACCCAAACTAATAAAATAAACCACAAGAGTGATTCATATTTAAAACACACAAAATTGCATCCTTCACATAAATAAAAATCACAACAAAAAATTCAGATTTTAGAAAATAATATTTTCCTTACATAATCTCCAACCAATTATGCCTCAAGTCAATAGTCATCATTCAGTTCAATTAAGCTCTAGTTTACCTGAAGAGATTTACTGGAATGCAGTCTTACATGGTATTCAAACTCATCCCATTTTAATTATGATTGAATTGATCAGTGCTTTTTGTCAATTACAAGATGCACTGAAATGAGGGTAAATATTAACCTTAGCATTATTGAGTCAATACCTAACTCTGAGCTCAGCAAAACTTTATAGCAAAGCAGAAAGCTACTTCTGAACTTTACCTTTTCATATTATTCATATATAAAGAACCCATAGAAAAATTTCATTTGGTGTAGTATTTCTGAAGATTAAAAGTCTAGTTAAAAAGCAAAGAGTATTTGCAAGTGATATACTTAATTCTACATTGTAATTGCTTTTACTATCCACCATAAATTCCCACTTTCTTCTCTCTGAAGCTACAGTTCAATAGCTCAGAACCCTTAATGGGAAATAATCCTCTTTGAATTGACTTTAGCTTTTGAGTATCTTGGACTGCCTTTTTTTTTCATGGAGTTAAACTTCTATATTCTACGCATAAAATTAAGTTTGCCTCTCTGAGTTTTAGCAATTCAAGTTAGTGAATTGAAATCTTTAAAGTTTATCATAGCTTTACCAATTTGGTCTTTCCAAATGTGTATTTTGCATTTATAATTGAAAGTGGAGTGGATAAATTATTCAAACATTCAAAAAATATTTCTTGATTGGCTGTCTCTAAGGGCTCGTATTCTAGGTCTACTTTAATATTTTCTGCTGGTCAATAACAGTGATCTGATTTTTCTAAATAATTTTGTAAACAAGGAAAGATCTTAAATTTTCTATTTGAATGTTCCAATAATTTTTATATAAAATATAACTTTCAAATATTATTATATTAAAACAGTATGTAAGTTCTATCAGGGAAAGTATTTTTGTCTGTCATTCACTGCTGCATTGCTAGCATCTAAAATGAGATACAACAGTTGCTGAGAACTTAATAAACATGGATTTAAAAAATGAATCACTGTCACCTGTATAAATGAAAAAAAAATAATAAAAAACTCTGCAGTAAGCAATTGAGTTAAATACATTCCCAAATTTGTGGTACATTTTTATCAACCTCCAGAAAATCTCTTTCTATTTTTATTTAATAATTTATTTGCTTTTTATCCCATGCCCCTCTCCTGTTTTCCTCTTGCCTCTACACATTTATAATCAATCTAATCAATACGTATAGTTTAATATGAATCTTTTCTTTGCATTATCCTTTCAGAAATATTATTTTTTAGGTAAATCATTCACACATGTACACATACATGTATGTATGTGTACATACATGTATGTATGTATATACACATTCATCATCTGTTCCTTTTTTTTTTTACTGAGTACTGTACTATATCAGATCCAACCTTGTTGCTATGTGTATATTCAATATCCATTATTATTTCTTGCTAAATAATTTTCCATACAAAGCTTATCCAGTCTTCCAGATAGATGAATAGTTAGCCTCTCACTAATCACAACAAAAGGCTGTGCTGCAATAAATAATGTTATTCATATGGCTTTATGGACCTGTGAGAATTTTCTTTGAGATATATATGAGTGTAATTGCTGGATCATGGCTATGTGCATACTCAATTTGAATAAATAATAGGAGAATATAAATTCCTACCGGTAGTTTTTCATCATCAAAGTTGTATATCTGTACACAAATGTTAGTAAATTTTCAAGAATCTTTTCACTACTGTATTCACAATGTGTCTCATCCAAGTAAAAAAATTTTAGCATTATTGTCTCTCATATTTATCTGATTCCGTTTCTTTAATCTATTTAATCCTACCAGTAATGCATTATGTCACTTCAGAAAACATAAAGAGAATTTGTTTTAAAATGTACTCCTATTAGCCTCATAAATTTCACTAATCTGAAACTAAAGTCAGTATAAAAAATCTCATATTCTTTCTTATTCTAAAGCCAGAATAATTTCCTGAGCCACAGATTTTACTACTAATCCCCCAATATTTGTATTTCTATTTTCTTTTATGAGCAAAACAAAACATTTATTTACAATGACTTTTAATAAGCAAAACTAGGTGAAAATATTTAATTTTTTAATACAATATCTTTATTACTGATGAATTCTAGTAATATTCTAGAGATTACCTTAATGTGTAAATATTGCAAAACTTATATCTTCATTAATGAATGAATTAGTAATTCATTAATTCATCAAATTCTTGTATTTCTACATATAATTTTCGATTTACTTTCAGTTCTGAAAAACAAATTAACATTTCTCAGGTTAATCAGCAATAGTAATAGCATACACTATAAAATGCAGTATGACCGTTTATTAAATTATGTTTCAGAATATATTTCATATTCCACTTATCCCAAGATAGCCCCTCAGGAAATGGAAAGAATCCACATGATCTCAAGGCAGCAGTTCAAATACCTAAAAAGGAGGTGTTATAATAAATATGTGCCAAGTTCTCATTTATCTCTTACATTTCTTATATTCCATAATCCTGTTGGATTATTTGTAAATCATTGAACTGACAACAGATTAATACATATCTTAATTGTTATATGACAAAAATAACTTTGTTTTAATACTAGTAATTAATTTTAATTAATTATAGTCATAAAACTAGGTTGAACTGAGATTAAACCCCAGGTCACCTGAATTAAAAACCCACCTGTAACTCATTTAATAATTTTGTGAGTGTCCAATAAGCCTTAGGTTCTATGTCAGGGGCTGGAGATTAAGTAAAATCTAGGTAATTCTCCTGCTTGTAGTAAAGCAGACACATCCCCACACATATGTATCTCTGTATAGTAAAGTGTGTAAATACAGGGAAAACAGTACTATCTTTATTCCCATCTTCATTCTGAAGAACAGGGCTTTCTGAGTGATGGTAATAGGAATTCTTTGAAAAATAATTTCCATAATCAAAAGGTCCTGGAGGCACTAGATAATGCAAATTAATCAAGAAGAGACAGTTTTAGGAGCTTGAGAACTTGGAAGGCCATAGGATTGCTTACTTTGAAAGGTTTTCCTCGCTACTGCAGAAAGTGATTATTATCTGGCATCCTTCATTCAATACATAAATTTGTCTATAAAGTAATGAAAAAATTATTCTATGTTGATAATGATAATTTTCCATTAAGAACAAACTCACTTTATTATTATTATTTTTTTATTTTTTTTTTTTTGTGGTATGCGGGCCTCCCTCTGTTGTGGCCTCTCCCGTTGCGGAGCACAGGCTCCGGACGCGCAGGCTCAGCGGCCATGGCTCACGGGCCCAGCCGCTCCGCGGCACGTGGGATCCTCCCAGACCGGGGCGCGAACCCGATTCCCCTGCATCGGCAGGCGGACGCGCAACCACTGCGCCACCAGGGAAGCCCTCACTTTATCCTTGCTTAAACATATTTAACAGATTAATAAGCAGTGCCTGAACAGCACCCAATATATCTTGTAGACATTTAAAGTATTTATTAGTATTATTTTCGAAGGCTTTTATTAAATTATAATGACAGTAACTTTTTTTTCAGGACTCATCTGTATCTGAAGGTCCTGGAAAATTTCAAGAATTTCTATGGATAGTACATAATACTCCTAGTGGATACAAAGGATTTAGAAAAGATATACAGGTTTTCTTTCATATGTGACTTTTTAGAGTTTTAATTCTGCTAGTACTTTGTGAATAATCAAGCAAGTCCTCAAACTTATTTTAACACAGTAATCTTTTGGAGAAAGGAGTAACTATATTGCAGAACACTCTTTGTAATCTGAATCAAACTCATGTGGTCTGTGCTCAAATAAGACCACTTTTGGGGGGTTTCCCTGGTGGCGCAGTGGTTAAGAATCTGCCTGCCAATGCAGGGGACAGGGGTTCGGGCCCTGTCAAAGTGTATTGTTGCCCTGTCAAAGAAGATCCCACATGCCGCGGAGCAACTAAGCCCGTGCACCACAACTACTGAAACCCGCGCTCCTAGAGCCCGTGTTCCACAACATGAGTAGCCACCACAATGAGAAGCCCGTGCACCGCAACAAAGAGTAGCCCCCGCTCGCCGCACCTAGAGAAAGCCCGTGCGCAGCAACGAAGACCCAACCCAGCCAAAAATAAATAAAACTAATAAAAAAGAAATTTAAAAAAACAAAGAAACAAACAAAACACTTTTAGGAAGCCTCCACTATGGATAATTATTTTCTGGAGCCAGTTGGGTAGGCTACTGGAAACTTTTGCTCATGACCTAGCTTGATTTGGGGCAGAAATAAAGACAGTTCCAAATCCTCATTCCTCAAACAGTTCTGCAATTTTGGTGATAACAATATTTTATTCTCTCAGAGTCTTCTTCAGGTCAAATGTTTCCTATTTACAAAAATATAAATATACAGGGGCTTCCTGGTGGCGCAGTGGTTGAGAGTCCGCCTGCCGATGCAGGGGACGCGGGTTCGTGCCCCGGTCCGGGAGGATCCCACGTGCCGCGGAGCGGCTGGGCCCGTGAGCCATGACCGCTGAGCCTGCGTGTCCGGAGCCTGTGCTCCGCGACGGGAGAGGCCACAACGGTGAGAGGCCCCGCAAAAAAAAAAAAAAAAAAAAAAAAAAAAAAAAAAAAAAAAAAATAGTTATAATTATTAAACAGTGTATGCATCTTACTGACATTTTCCCTAGGTTATTGTGAAACTAGAGCTTAAAGAGATGATCACATTACTCTATGAGAATTTAATTAATTATACTTTTTTCATTTCACTTAGGTAGGTTAATTTGCTTCTGATTTTAAAGTATAGATATATGGTAATCCTAATTAAATATTGCCTTGTATTGTTTGACTTGAAAAAATAATTTGTCTATGGAAAATAAGTGCTTGGTAATAAATAATTTCTTGAAAACCAGGACACTGAAAGTTTCATTAAGAGAATCTAAGGAAGACAGATTGAAACAAATGAGTTTGCGCAAAAGATTGGTTTAATTTTGGATATGTTGGCTTTGATGGGTTGGTACATTTTAATATGTTGATCTATTCAAGAAATACTTACCGGATGCCTATATTTTGTGAGAAGTTGATATGTCAGAATAACTAAAAGTAAAATAATTATTTAAGAAAGTAAAATAATTTATTAAAATCCTTATTATTGTATTGTAAATTTGGAGAGTTGGTGCAAAATTAAAAGAGGCAGATTAGTCACACTTCTTTGGATTATTAATAAAAGGGAAATGTGATAATAATTCCAGAGTTGGTAGAAATAACTATTCAACCCTCATTATTTACAGATAACAAAAGTGGATTAAGGTTTTGTTGTTCTGTTTTTAGTTTTCCAGGCAAACAGTCTTACTTCTCTCATTAGATTTAAGTAGGGGAAAAAAAAACCCAAAAAACTTTAAACAGAGAAAATCTAATCATGAATTTTTATTTTACCTGTTATATTAGCTTTCTATTACTGCTGCAACAAATTACCAAAAACACAGTGGCTTTAAACAGCATTATTTTCTTATAGTTTTGAAAGTCAGAAATCCTAAAGTCAAGATTTCTGCAGGACTGTGTTCCTTCTTCAGGCTATTGGGAAGAGTCCATTTCCTTGTCTTAAAGCTTCAAGAAATGGCCCGTATTTCCTTAGCTTATAGCCCAAAATGTCATATTCACAGCCAGAAGGATAGCATCTTCCATCCTTCTCTCTGACTCTGAACCTCCTGCCTCCCTTTATAATGACTCTTGTGCTTTGATTGGACTCATCAGGATAATCCACGATATTCTCCACATCTCAAGATACTTAACTTTTATCTATACAGTTCCTTTTGCCATAGAAGGTAACCTGTTTGGCAAAGATTCCAGGAATTTGGATGTGGACATCTTTAATTGGTTGTTACTCCTTCCGTCACACCTGTGATAGTTAGAGTGCTATATAATTAACAACTGTCTATCCAAAGCATATTGATTGCTCAATTTTTAATCAAAGATTGGTTTGATCTAATAAGATCAGAGAAAGAGCAGTTTTTTGAATATCTGATAATAAATATTTATGAGTCTATTATGTGTAGCAATTCATTTCTTACTTATTGGCTCTTGTTGAGAAATTCCTCTAAATTATTTTTGTGTTGATTCATCTGAGCTAATTCATGAATTGAACAGTTGTTGGATGTGGTAAAGAGTCCTTATCATTATTGCAAAGTAGGAAAATACAACCAAGGGCTAATCTTCAGGTGTCCCTGAGGCTAAAGGGAAAGGCTCAAGATCAGTTTCCTCCATTCTTTATTTTTAAATAGTTACTAGAGTATAATCATGTTTGATCCTAGACAACAGAAAGTTGCCTACAGTGGGTTATTCCATTAAACTAAATATTAAATGTCAAAATTTCCATGAGAAGATAACTGATACTTCTCACTTTTGCATGATACTTTTGTTACAGCCAGAAAGATGGTCTTCCTTTCTTACTCTGTTGACAAACCAGTCTCTATAAAAGTCCCCACATGGTGTAGCCAATCTTTAGTCTCATCTCTCTCCACTCTACCCCATCTTGCTATTTTCCAGCCAGGCTCGCCTCCTTGCTATCCCATGGTGCCTTTAGCCAAGCTCCAGCTTGCCTGTCTGTGCTTGAGCTATGCCCTCTCCCTGGAAAGCTCATCTAACAGATACTTGCATGGCTCCTTGGTGACTCCTGTCACTTTTCAAGTCCTACACTATGGGTTATGAGTTCCCTGGCTGCCCCGGACAAAATAACAGTGCCCAACCTCACAGTACCTCTGTCCTTGGCCATAACTTCATTGCTTTTTATTTAATATCTATATCCATGCATCTACTATCATAGTTTATTTATTTACTGTCTCTCTGACTTTGTTTTATTCACTGCTGTAACTCCAGTGCCTAGCTAAATGTTCCATTAGTGTTGGTTGAATTCAGTTATGTATTTGTCTAGCCCTTATATTAATAGTAATATTGCTTAAAATACTTTAGAATGTTAACTCATCCATTCTCAAAACAATCTTCTGAGCTAGACACTCTTCCTCCATTTCATCAATGAGAAAATGAGTGAAGTGTCATTGAGGTACAATAGCATAAAATTTGAGTATAAAAATGATTTTCTGTAAGGGCTCTTTGGTTTAAAAGTGTATCTTGATTTGCTTCTGTTGCTATTTATATAATGTTTATTATTACATAAAGAACTTTTCAAAGAGCTTATTTTTTATATGTTTCTCAAAATCTCTTCCTGTGCTTTTATAAAGCTTTTGGGATGGTGTCATCTTTAAAACCATCAGGTGATAAACCTTGGGATGTTGAGCATTTGGCCCATTAATTATAACTTAAGTTTTAAATAGATTACTTTGAAAAGTTAAACTTGTCTTCTGTAACACAATACTTCTTTTTAATTAGAGGTCCTCGATCAAGTGTCTTTGATCTTTAAAACAGCCTTTTGTAAGGGGCAGAGCCTCATTAGTGTTGGCTAATAGAGGGATTTCTGTTAATTTTTACTCAGTTGCTGTTTCCATTTTAATTTCATCCCCAGGTGGTTTTTTTCTGTCACAATTCAATTTTATAAATTGCTTAAAAATAAATAGCAACTATTTTAAACAGAATTTTACCAGAAATTAGTGTAATGAAATGTTCCAATTATCATGACCCTGATATTTGATAGTTAAAAATAGCTTCTATCTTTCTTTTTTCACAGGGTAGTATTAAAAAACAAAGCAAAATAAAACCAACCAAAAAACAAAAAAGCCAAGTGGCTGCATTTAATGGTGTCCTTAACGATGTTTTAATAGTTACTTTCTCTTGTACACTCTGCATCAAGGATCGGAAATGTGAATGTCCAGAGATTTCAAAAAGGTATCTTAAATACATGAGTCAGTTTATAAATGCAGTGGAAATTGGTAAGATTTGTGGTAAAATGTAGAATGATAGCCAGATCTCAACAATGGCGAATTACTGGAATATTGAGATAAGATCAGGATTATCAGATCTTCTCTGTCTTTTCAAATTAAACTCAAAATCTGGATTTTGATGAGAAATAGTTTGTAAATCTAACAAATATCTATATCAAATGCTAATTCACTTAATTAAAAAATAAAAATCATTCTGTAGAGTGAAAAAGTCTTGATAATTTTATGTTAAACATGGAATTATTTGTAAAAGTATGATTTTTCTCACATTTGATAAATACATATTTTATTTAGATTTATAATGTTTACAACTCTTGATTTGAGATAAATCAAGTGTGACAAATAAAAAATAAATTAAGATATTTTGGAATACTCTTCTCACTGAATTGCAGGAAAGAACTGTATGAATTCTATCACTTTTTGCAATAAATTTTTCAAGACTAATTGAGTTTTTCCCTCAATTTTCACAACTTCTAAATGAAAATAAAAAGCAGTAAAATACCTAATACTGCTTTTAAAGTGGATGATTAACTCTCACTTACATAGAGTCAACATTAGATGAATTGATTTGTATTTATATAGTTCAAAATATATCCTTAACGTGTGATTTTACACCAATGAATTCCATTCTGTAACAGATTGTTACCTAATTTTTCTTCTGTGACCCACTTCAAAAGTTTGAGGAACAAGATATTTACATAACTTTGAAATATTTATTAATTAAAATATTTATTAATTACTAAGGGAAAATAGTTACTTTACAGTGGACATAGCAGGCAGACACCACTGTAAGCAAACGATCAAGATGAGCATCATCAGTAATAATGGCAGACTGGCATCATGTACCACAAGATAGGGTGTGCTGAGCAGGGCATACTAACTCTGTGGTAGTCTTCTCCCAAATTCCTGCCTCAATCGAGTAATGAGAACATATCAGACAAACTCAAGCTGAGAGAGATAAACAAAACATCTGCCCATCATTCTTCAGAGATGCCAAGGTCATGAAAGACACGGGAAGAATGAAGGTTGGAGTGGACTGGAGGAGACTGAGGAGAAGTGATAACTAAATGCAACGTGGGATCTTGGCTTGGATCCTAGAACAGAAAAGGCAAAAAAGTAGAAAAACTGCAAAAATCCTACTGAAGTCTGTCATTTAGTTAACAGTACTGTACCAATGTTTATTCTTTAGAGTTTTGATCATCATACCATGGTTTTACAAGTGGCAGACCTTACAGGAAGGAGAGTGGGTGGTATATAGAAAACCTCTGTAGTATTTTTGCAGGTCTGCATAAGTCTAAAATTTCAAAATAAAAAGTTAAATTAACTTATACAGCTCTATAAGTAGATATTAATAAATTTCTTTTCTAAAAACAAAGCTGAAATCTCTATCGAACTTGAAATTGGTTTTGAAAGATTTCTCCTACTGTTCACTTGGAGCACGATCATTACCTAAATTAAATCTAAAAAAAGCCTAGGTTAACCGGGTTTGCTTTTGATGGGAGGAAACACACTAAATGCAGGATAAACCACGAAGGTGTAAATGTTTCATGTCCGTTGCTCTTTCTTTTCCTACTCTGTGCTTTTCAAATCAGTCTATGATGCCAATTGCCTGCCTCAGTCTGAGACGGTCTTTTTTTTTTTTTTTTTTTTTTAACTTTTGCTCTAGAAAACCATTTCCCTTTTGTATTCGAAAAGAAAAGAAATAATCTTTGAATCAGTTCACTGGAGTTTAAGAGTAGCTTTTCTCATTGGTACACATAATTTGATATTAACTTCCTGTTGGACAACGGTACTTCATCTGCTTTATCAGCTCTTATATAAGTCATTGTAACAGGTGGAAAATGTGGCCAAATTCAATTCATATTTCCTTGGTTAAAAATGTCTGTGAACAGCTCATTACATTTCTTTCCAATTCCACACATCATAGCTACAACCAATTTGTGGCAAATACATTTTCTGTCAAAATTTCTACTGAATGTTTTACATTTGTCTAAAGCTGTAGCTGTTATACTTAATTAGGTTGCACTTTTATTGGAAGAGCTGGAGCTTAAAATCAATTTATTCTGCTCATTTAAACCTTGACCTCCTTTGCTTATAGAACCAAAGACCAAAAAAAAAAAAAAATCCCTCATTGTATTTGATAACTGTGTAGTTGTCATGTTAAATATTAATAATGTGAACTATTGTGGCTCACAGTGCTGAATGCACTTATAATTGGTTATAATTAATCAAATTTATGGTTAATGGAAGGTTTTTTAAAATACTGTACGCTTTATCTTAAATTTTTTTTTGCTCTTATTTATTTATATTTACAAAAATTGGATCATAGCATACTGTCTATAGCACATTTTTATTTTTAACTTAATATAACAATAATTGTGGTTCTCTTTCTATGTATTCCATATTATGTATATGTAGGATTTTATTATATGTCTTGTCCTCAGTTTATTTAATCAATTTTAGCATATTTTTCTTTTAGAGACGCTGTTGAAATGAACATTCTTATATCTTTACATGTCCATGGGATTATTTCTTTAGGAAAAAAGCCCCAGAAGTAGAATTACTGTGTTAGAGAGAATGTAAAAACAGGACTTTTAAATTTGCATTTCTTTAATTAGTGAGGGTTAGTATTTACTTTTATTTCTTTTGTGAATTTTATTTCTTCTATTCATGTCCTTTGGGCTGTGTTTCTTATATATTGACTAGGAGTTCTTTTTTTAATGGATATTAACCTTTTTTCTTGAATATAATGCAAATATTTTTCTCAATTTATGTTCTCTTTAGCCACATAAAGGTTTTTAAAAATGTGATGTTATTAAATATGTCAATCTTTTTCTTTATGGTTTACAGAACTCTTGTTTATATGTTTAGATCTTTATCAATGTGGAATTTATTTTTGTTTTATGATGAGAGTTAAATGTCTAACTTTTTTTCCACAAAGTGGATAGTCATTTGATTGAATGGCATTCGTTCAATAATACAAATCATCATTTTTCCACCTTTATCAAATACTAAATCTCCTTATGTACCTGAGTCTCTTTTTGGATTCTGTTTTGTTCCATCATTCCATTTGTTTGTTCCTGCATTATTACTCACAGCTTTAACTCAAACTACAATGAATTTATAGATAAATTGGGAAGGATTGACATCTTTACAATAATGATCCTTAGTTCCAGAAGCATTGTATATCTCTTAAATTATTTAGATCATCTTTGTAGCATTTTTTTAATTTAGGTCTCACACATGCCTCATTCAGTTTATTTTCTTTCACATGTTTAATTGTTTTTTTTCTTTTAAAGATATGTTCCTCCCACTAAATTTTCCAGTTGACTATTACTGGGATGTATAAGAAAGATATTCTATCTGGCCATCTTTCTAAACTTTCTTAGTTATAACAGTTTTTTGTTTGATTCTTTAGAATTTTCTAGGTTGATAAGTATTCCTCACCAACACTTATACCTATTTCTAGGATTGGCCATGGTTTTGTTGAGGAATACTGGTGAGAGTTGGCATCCTCATTTTGTTACTGACATTGATGAGAAACTTGTTTTTTCCTTTAATTTTGATATGTGATATTGGTTTCTGCTAATGCTCTTTTATAAATTAAGGAGGCAGATTTTTATTTCAAGTTTACTATAAGTTTACACCAGAAATGATTGTTGAGCTTCATAAAATACATCTATCAAAATAATAGTATTCTAATGTTGAGCTATCCTGGAAAAAAACGTATTTGTTCACGGTATGTTATTTTTCTAATATACTATGGGATTCAACTGGTAATGTTTTATTGCTAGGTTTTACATATGCATTGATAAGTCAAGTTGGTTTATAGTAATGTTTTTTCCTTTTCTTTGTGGTGTCATATATCTTATAGCTGAGTTGTGCTACTTTTTTTTTAAACAAATCATACATATGATTATAGAAACAGTAAAATGCCAGGCAAAATAGAAAAGACAAATTGAGAATAGATAATTACAACGTACATACAAGAGAGGGATTACGTATACCACCATATGAACAAATCTTTTTTTTTTATTTTTTTATACAGCATGTTCTTATTAGTCATCGATTTTATACACATCAGTGTATACATGTCAACACCAAACTCCCAAATCATCACACCACCACCACCACCACCTCCCCACGGCTTTCCCCCTCTGGTATCCATACGTTTGTTCTCTACATCTGTGTCTCCATTTGCGCTCCACAAACAGGTTCATCTATACCATTTTTCTAGGTTCCAAATATATGCGTTAACATACGATATTTGTTTTTCCCTTTCTGACTTAACTTCACTCTGCATGACAGTCTCTAGATCCATCCACATCTCAACAAATGACCCAGTTTCATTCCTTTTTATGGCTGAGTACTATTCCATTGTATATGTGTACCACATCTTCTTTTTCTATTCATCTGTCAATGGGCGTTTATGTTGCTTCCATAACCTGGCTATTGTAAACAGTACTGCAATGAACATTGGGATGCATGTGTCTTTTCGAATTGTGGTTTTCTCTGGGTATATGCCCAGTAGTGGGATTGCTGGATCATATGGTAATTCTAGATTTAGTTTTTTAAGGAACCTCCATACTGATCTCCATAGTGGCTGTATCAGTTCATATTCCCACCAACAGTGCAAGAGGGTTCCCTTTTCTCCACACCCTCTCCAGCATTTGTTGTTTGTAGATTTTCTGATGATGCCCATTCTAACTGGTGTGACCTAATACCTCATTGTAGTTTTGTTTTGCATTTCTCTAATAATTAGTGATGTTGAGCAGCTTTTCATGTGCTTCTTGGCCAACTGTATATCTTCTTTGGAGAAATGTCTATTTAGGTCTTCTGCCCATTTTTGGATTGGGTTGTTTGTTTTTTTAATATTGAGCTGCATGAGCTGTTTATATATTTTGGAGATTAATCCTTTGCCCGTTGACTCATTTGCAAATATTTTCTCCCATCCTGATGGTTATCTTTTCGTCTTGTTTATGGTTTCCTTCGCTGTGCAAAAGCTTTGAAGTTTCATTAGGTCCCATTTGTTTATTTTTGTTTTTATTTCCATTACTCTAAGAGGTGGATCAAAAAAGATCTTGCTGTGATTTATGTCAAAGAGTGTTCTTCCTGTGTTTTCCTCTAACAGTTTTATAGTGTCCGGTCTTAACACTTAGGTCTCTAATCCATTTTGAGTTTATTTTTATGTATGGTGTTAGGGAGTGTTCTCTTAAGACTGCTTTGGCTACTTGGGGTCTTTTGTGTCTCCAGACAAATTTTAAGATTTTTTGTTCTAGTTCCGTAAAAAATGCCATTGGTAATTTGATAGGGATTGCATTGAATCTGTAGATTGCTTTGGGTAGTATAGTCATTTCCACAATATTGATTCTTCCAATCCAAGAACATGGTATATCTCTCCATCTGTTGGTATCATCTTTAATTTCTTTCATCAGTGTCTTATAGCTTTCTGCATACAGGTCTTTTGTCTCCCTAGGTAGGTTTATTCCTAGGTATTTTATTCTTTTGGTTGCAATGGTAAATGGGAGTGTTTCAAGTATTTTATTCTTTTTCTTGCATTGGTAACTGGGAGTATTTCCTTAATTTCTCTTTCAGATTTTTCATCATTAGTGTATAGGAATGCAAGAGATTTCTGTGCATTAAGTGTGTATCCTGCAACTTTACCAAATTCATTGATTAGCTCTAGTAGTTTTCTGATGGCACCTTTAGGATTCTCTATGTATAGTATCGTGTCATCTGCAAAGACTGACAGTTTTACTTCTTCTTTTCCAATTTGTATTCCTTTTATTTCTTTTTCTTCTCTGATTGCCGTGGCTAGGACTTCCAAAACTATGTTGAATAATAGTGGTGAGAGTGGACATCCTTGTCT
>NC_041232.1:79320303-79322411 GCF_002837175.3 Physeter macrocephalus | reverse complement strand
TATGGCCTTTATTATGTTGAGATAGGTTCCCTCTATGCCCACTTTCTGGAGAGTTTTTATCATAAATGGGTGTTGAATTTTGTCAAAAGCTATTTCTGAATCTATTGAGATGATCATATGGTTTTTATTTTTCAATTTGTTAATATGATGTATCACATTGATTGATTTGCATATATTGAAGAATCCTTGAATCCCTGGGATAAATCCCAGTTGATTATGGTGTGTGATCCTTTTAATGTGTTGTTGGATTCTGTTTGCTAGTATTTTTTGAAGATTTTTGCATCTATATTCTCAGTGATATTGGCCTGTAATTTTCTTTTTTTTTGTAGTATCTTTGTCTGGTTTTGGTGGTGTCATAGAATGAGTTTAGGAGTGTTTCTTCCTCTGCAGTTTTTTGGAAGAGTTTGAGAAGGATGGGTGTTAGCTCTTATCTAAATGTTTGATAGAATTCACCTGTGAAGCCGTGTGGTCCTGTACTTTTGTTTCTTGGAAGATTTTAAATCACAGTTCCAATTTCATTACTTGTGATTGGTCTGTTCATATTTTCTGTTTCTTTCTATTTCATTTATTTCTGCTCTGATCTTTATGATTCTTTCCTTCTGCTAACTTTGAGTTCTGTTTGATCTTCTTTCTCTGGTTCCCTTAAGTGTAAGTTTAGATTGTTTATTTGAGATTTTTCTTGTTTCTTGAGATAAGCTTGTATAGCTATAAACTTCCCTCTTAGAACTGCTTTTGCTGCATCCCATAGGTTTTGGCTCGTTGTGTTTTCATTGTCATTTGCCTCTAGGTATTTTTTTTATTTCCTCTTTGATTTCTTCAGTGATCTTTTGGTTATTTAGTAATGTATTGTTTAGCCTCTATGTGTTTGTGTTTTTTACGGTTTTTTTTTCCCTGTAATTGATTTCTAATCTCATAACATTGTGGGTAGAAATGATTCTTTATATGATTTCAATTTTCTTAAATTTTCTGAGACTTGATTTGTGACCCAAGGTGTGATCTATCCTGTAGAATGTTCTGTGCACACTTGAGAAGAAATTGTAATCTGATGTTTTGGGATAGAATGTCCTATAAATATCAATTAAATCTATCTGGTCTATTGTGTCATTTAAAGCTTCTGTTTCCTTTTATATTTTCATTTTGGATGATCAGTCCATTGGTGTAAGTGAGGTGTTAAAGTCACCCACTATTATTGTGTTACTGTCAATTTTCCTCTTGTGTTACTGTCAATTTCCTCTAGTATAGCTGTTAGCAGTTGCCTTATGTATTGAGGTGCACCTATGTTGGGTGCATATATATTTATAATTGTTGTATCTTCTTCTTGGATTGATCCCTTCATTATTATGTACTGTCCTTCCTTGTCTCTTGTAGCAGTCTTTGTTTTAAAGTCTATTTAATCTGATATGATTATTGCTACTCTAGCTACTCTAGATTTCCATTTGCATGGAATATCTTTTACCATCCCCTCACTTTCAGTCTGTATGTGTCCCTATGTCTGAAGTGAGTCTCCTGTAGACAGCCTATATATGGGTCTTGTTTTTATATCCATTCAGCAAGCCTGTGTCATTTGGTTGGAGCATTTAATCCATTCACATTTAAGGTAATTATCAATATGTATGTTCCTATGGCCATTTTCTTAATTGTTTTGGGTTTGTTTTTGTACGTCCTTTTCTTCTCTTGTGTTTCCCACATAGAGAAGTTCCTTTAGCATTTGTTGTAGATCTGGTTTGGTGGTGCTGAATTCTCTTAGCTTTTGCTTGTCTGTAAAGCTTTTGATTTCTCCATTGAATCTGAATGAGATCCTTGCAGGGTAGAGTAATCTTGTTTGTAGTGTTTTCTCTTTCATCACTTTAAGTATATCATTCCACTCCCTTCTAGCTTGTAGAGTTTCTGCTGAGAAATCAGCTGTTAACCTTATGGGCGTTCCCTTGTATGTTATTTGTGGTTTTTCCCTTGCTGCTTTCAATAATTTTTCTTTGCCTTTAATTTTTGCCAGTTTGATTACTGTGTGTCTCAGCGTGTTTCTCCTTGGTTTATCCTGTATGGGACTCTGTGCACTTCCTGGACTTGGGTGGCTATTTCCTTTCCCATGTTAGGGAAGTTTTAGACTT
>NC_041232.1:79307901-79320280 GCF_002837175.3 Physeter macrocephalus | reverse complement strand
GGTCTTTGTTGAACATTTCTTGCATCTTCTCGATCTTTGCCTCCATTCTTTTTCCGAGGTCCTGGATCATCTTCACTATCATTATTCTGAATTCTTTTTCTGGAAGGTTCCCTATCTCCACTTTGTTTGGTTGTTTTTCTGGGGTTTTATCTTGTTCCTTCATCTGGTACATAGCCCTCTGCCTTTTCATGTTGTCTTTCTGTGAATGTGGTTTTTGTTCCACAGGCTGCAGGATTGTAGTTCTTCTTGCTTGTGCTGTCTGCCCTCTGGTGGATGAGGCTATCTAAGAGGCTTGTGCAAGTTTCCTGATGGGAGGGACTGGTGGTGGGTAGAGCTGACTGTTGCTCTGGTGGGCAGAGCTCAGTCAAACTTTAATCTGTTTGACTGCTGATGGTTGGGGCTGTGTTCCCTCCTTGTTGGTTGTTTTGCTTGAGGCCACCCTCCTCTGACTCTTTGATGGGGCTAATGGCGGACTCTGGGAGGGCTCACTCCAAGGCATACTTCCCAGAACTTCTGCTGCCACTCTCCTTGTTCCCACGTCAGCCACAGCCCCCCTTCGCCTCTGCAGGAGACCCTCTAACACTAGCAGGTAGGTCTGGTCCAATCTCCTCTGGGGTCACTGCTCCTTCCCCTGGGTCCCGATGCGCAGACTACTTTGTGTATGCCCTCCAGGAATGCAGTCTCTGTTTCCTCCAGTCCTGTTGAAGTCCTGCAATCAAATCCCACTAGCCTTCAAAATCTGATTCTCTAGGAATTCCTCCTCCTTTTGCCGGACCCCCATGTTTGGAGGCCTGATGTGGGACTCAGAACCTTCACTCCAGTGGGTGGACTTCTGTGGTATAAGTGTTCTCCAGTGTGTGAGTCACCCACCCAGAAGTTTGGGATTTGATTTTACTGTGATTGTGCCCCTCCTACTGTCTCACTGTGGCTTCTCCTTGTCTTTGGATGTGGGATATCTTTTTTGGTGAGTTCCAGTGTCTTCCTGTCAATGATTGTCCAGCAGCTAGTTGTGATTCTGGTGTTCTCACAAGAGGGAGTGAGAGCACATCCTTCTACCCCACCATCTTGGTTCTCGAGCTATCTGTCTTCAATTATTGATATAATTTTATTTTACTTAAGAATCTAGGAATAATTGCATTAAAATATGTTTGCTATTGATGAGTCACAGTTAGCTAATTGGTTTAACGTAAACTGGGAAGAAAATATTTCATGATAGGAACTACCAGTGGCACCCAAGGAGCCCTACATATTTCCCAGTGACTCAACACCAGGATCTTAAAACTACTAGTATGACCCCAGGGAAGATTCTTCAAGCTTTTTGAATTACTGGTAAGATTCTTTCCTCTCTCCACCAGACCACCCCACCCCACAGTTTTAGCTTCACCATCATAATTTGGCTACAAGATCCTTGTAATTTATCCTCATATTCCCTAGAATCCAAGAAACCCTAGACTCCCAAGTAATCCCTTATCCCGACAGACATTCATCCCCATATAGCTCTCTGCCCCATCCAGTATGAGTCACCTTCACAAACAAACCTTAAATTCACAAACAGTCCAGAGAGTCCGCAGGAAACTCAAACACTCCTTTGCTTTCTTCTCTTCCTTTCCTACCTGCTACCTGACTATCCTCAATGACAAGGGTATCCCCGTAAATATCTCTGGTGACAATGTTTTCTTTCCCACAACTCAGATTCAAATAACTGCAGGTGAGAATGATGTTTTCCTTGCTCCTGGCTGCCAATTTAATATTATTTCCCTTCTCTCATTCCTATTATATGGCTTCTCTAATTTTCTAACATTTCACAGCCAAATGATTCACAACTCTTGTTGGCCTTTCTTTAAAATATACATAAGGTTACACTTTCTCACAACTTCTACCATGCTCCTTTATCTAAAACACCATCATTCCTCACCTAGAATTATGATACAGTCTCCTAATTGGCTTCCCTACTTCTATATTTGATCTGCACAGTTTATTTCCTCCACATGATCTAGTCCAATGGTTCTCAGCCAGGTGTGGGGGTAGGGGAAGAGAGGCAGGGGACATTTGTCCTTGTCTAGAGACAAATTTGGCTGTTACACTAGGATCAGAGAGTGCCGCAGGCTTCTAGTGGGTACAGGCCAGAGATGCTTCTGAACATCTGACAAGACCCAGGACAGCTGCCCACAACACAAATTATCTGCCTAAAATGTAAGTAGTGCCAAGGTAGAGAAACCCTGATATAGGCTGATTATTTCAAAATGTTTTGCTCCTCTCCTCAAAAATTTGCAATAACTCCTTATCCATCTCAGAGTTAATTAAAGCTGAAAGACTTTACAAGCTCACGACCCTCACCATCTCACAAGGCCCACTCTTGCCTCAGAGCCTTTATATCTGCTGTTCCCTCAGCTTAGATGGATGGATCTTCCTTCAAGTGTTGATTTCAGTAATCTCCTTGGTTAATTTAGTCTATGTGCAACTATACCTTCTCACAGCATTTTTATCCTTAGCAGTTATGGAACCTCTGTATCACCTGCTCTCCCTCATAGCTATCTAGTGTCACCTCCCAAAAGTAAACTATAATTTCTGTGGAGACCAGCACTAGTTTATGTTTACTTCTGTACTTTTAGAAAGTGACTAGAACATATTGAAGGGTCAGTATGTGTTTGTGAATGAACAAATGCTATTATTTAGTTTAACAGACAATTTAGAAGATAGAAAAAGTAGAATTCCCTGATTTAGCACATTTACTTTTCATAAAAACAGGTGGTTATATATTAAATAATGTGGGAACTTTAAACTTTATATAATTTCCAGGTAAATTATATATGTAAGGATACAAGTATTTAAAAACTCAGAAATAAACAGAGTTAAGTCTGGGTTGAAATATCAAAAGTGACACTGTTGAAGAATCATAGTACTTTAGAGCTGGTTATTTTAGGATTATTTAGCCAAATGATCTCATTATTTTTATTGTTCCTTGTGCTATACAGTAGGACCTTGTTGGTTATCTGTTTTATATATAGTGGTGTGTATCTGCTAATCCCAAACTCCTAATTTGTCCCTCTCTTCCTTTCCCCTTTGGTAACCAGAAGTTTGTTTTCTAAATCTGTGAGTCTGTTTCTGATTCGTAAATAAGTTCATTTGTATCATTTTTTTTAGATTCCACATATAAGTGATGTCATATGATATTTCTCTTTCTCTGACTTATTTCACTTAGTATGATCATCTCTAGGTCCATCCAAATAACCTCATTTTTATAATAAAGTAATTCAGGCCAAAGCATTTTAACAAATTTCTGGCATTTATTTAACTCAATTCCATGGCTGACTCCTGTATTCATTTGCACCTATCAAGGAGTTATGGAACTTTCAGTTTTATGAGGAAATAGAAGTATGTTGCTGAAGGAATTCAGAACATGTTACCCTTTAGGGCATATTGATTATTTTTAGTGAAAGGCATTTCAGAAACAGTAGGTGCAAGAAGAACACTCTGACCTTCTTTTTTTATTCTCAAAAGCAGGAGATAAAACTCCCCTTGCGAAAAGTGCCTTCCATGTACCAGGAAGAAGGAAGACATTTTTATCATGAGAGGTGGGGAACAGAGCCTGAGAAAAGTCTGTACAAACCTTGTTAAAGTAACCCTTATCTTCCTAGTCCCTTCTGCACAATTTACTACTCGTAGCTCAAACCCCTCTATGTTATCAATCCTACATAAATTTATTGTTTCTTTTTCTAAAAAGTATAAAAGCTTTCTTCTCTAGTCACTTCTCCATGACTTCATTCTCTTGTGAAGGCATGTAAAAATTTTAATAAACATTGTGTGCTTTTCTCCCCTTAATCTGTTTTATGTTAGTTTTGACTCTTAGACCCAACCAGAGACTCTAAAAGAGTAAAGATGAATTTTTCCTCCCTTACACTGCTGAGATTTCTAATTGACCCCAACATCAAAATGACCCTTCTTCTTTAATAATTGATCTTATATTTAGCTGGACCTTCCCCCCAGCTTTTCTTTCCACTTTTGTGACCAAGTGACTCAGTCATGGCCAATGTCCTATAAATAGAAAGAGATTTTGCAACTTCTTGGAAATATTCTTAAAAAGATCATTGGTGCATTTCTTAATCCATTTTTTATCTCTGTGCTGGCTGAAATGTGGACATAATACCTCCACTCAACCGGACATCTTGGACAATGAGTCTCCCTTAGGAAGACAGGCAAATAGCACAGAAAGACACAATATAGGATGTTTGGATCCATGATACAATGGAGTACCACACTAACTTTGGCTTTCCATGTTTAGACTTTCATATGAGAAATAATTGCACTTCCCTTTTATTCAGACAACTGATATTTTGAATTTCCTATCAATTGCAGCTAGCCTTACCAGTAAGGTAAGGGAGAGAGTGAGAGAAAGTTGCACATATGAACCTGAAGGCAGATATGATGTCATATATATGTGGAGTAAAACTAATGGGTAGGGAAAAGTTACTATTGTATATTCTTGAATTTTACTTGTACTTTCAAAAATTTTAGAGGTAAAGAATTACCAAGAACAAGCCAAAGAAAAATAAATGAGAAATGATTTTATAGTAAATTATGTATAAACTGATAAAGGTATTAAGTTGGTGATATTAAAGAGTTAGGACAATTCTGTGAGTTTTGATGAATTTTTAAAAAAGAGAAGAGGGGAAAAGAGATAGAACATAAAAATGCCAGTATTTTGAACATTTTCTAACATGGTTATGATTGAAAAATGACGTATTTTTATGCAATAAATCAACAGAATGAACAATTTTTAAGTAATGAGAGTAGGGAAAGTAATTTTCCAACTTAAATTGATTTTTTATTTTCTAACTTTTCCATTTATTTATTATATACTATATGTTGATTTGTTTTGTCATAGGCTAGCACTATCAGACACATGTAAATAGTTTCCAAAAGTTAAGTTGTGTAAGATAATTAAGATCATATTTTGAAAATGTAAAAGTGATTACCATTGACTAGGTTAGAAGTGGAACACAATTATATAAATGTTATAGAGCTAGTGTTCCACAAGAGAAGAATTTGAAAAGCAACTTTTAAAATATTTAATTATGTAGCCAGGTATTAGAGTTATACTCTGAGCCTTCTGACTATAATTTGGGTTAGATTCTATGAGGTGGTATTGTTGTTTGTTAGACATGGTGGACAGTAGATTTATTCCTGTGGTCATCCAACACCGTTTACTGAGTGCTTACATTGTTGGCCATAATGGGATAGACTGAGATAGATTCTGGGGATTCGTCCTCTATAAATCTTACCCTTTGATCTCAAAGTACTCACAGTGTTTTATGAGATTCATTAACTGATAATCCAGGAAAAGATGTTTTGAAATATATAGTTCTTTATTATTAACAGAATGAATATATCAAGCAGGATATAGACAGAGAATTATACAAATTAAAAGTCATATCATTTGAATATTTATTTATTATAAACTTATTTGCCATAATTTTACGAACTGACATAGTATTTGCAAGATTCTGTGATGAGCTCTATGGCAGATGCAAAATATAAAGCTCTCAAAGTTATCTCAGATTTAAGAAAACATGATACAATTTCCTTAAAGTTGGTAAAACTTGACCACAAATTAGTAAATGCTATAAAAATGTTACTTCCATAAATCATTGTATATTTTATGGAGAATGTGGTTTTCAGATGGGACTTGAAGGGTAAGTGGGAATTGGACATAATAAAATGATCAGTGAGAACAGTGAGAGTTTAGCATGAGTTGAAAAAGCTAAAATTAATAAGAGAAAGCATAGTAATTTGCATTGACTTGAGTATAAAGTCTGAAAAAATGAATAAAAGAGGAATCTGTGATAAATTAGATAGGGACAGGTCATGGAGGACCTTAAATATCAGTCACTGAAGAGCCACAAATATATTTCAGTGGAAAGAGTGATTTAAAAAATACTATTCTTTGGAAAATTAATCTGACAACATTTTGGAAAATAAATTAGTTTTGTAAGAACCTAGAATTGAGATATGCAGGTAGAATGATACATGCTGCTGAGGTAAACTCAGCAGAATTTGGCAAGATCTATAAATATAAAAGATACATTAAAACTTAATTTACATATAGAAGGTGTTAGGTTTAGCTGGCTCATCTCCTGCTTTTAATAAGCAGTTTGACCAAAACTTAGCTTTCCTATTTTTCTATGGAAACTTTTAACAACTAGAAAACCAAATTCCTAGCTCAGGGTTAGCTCCATGGCTTTTCAACTTAAACATTCACTCAACATCTTTTCTCCTCATCTGTTCAAAACTGAGGTTTTTCTATCAAAAAGAGTAAACTACAATGAATGACGCCCCCCCTCCTCCATTCTCTCTATACATTAACCTTATAAACTGTGGGAGAAACTGGTCCCTTAACCTGGCAGGATTTTCCAGGTTTCTGGGTGTTTTCCAGCTTTGACTTGGACATTGCACTTCCAAGAAGCCAGTCAGAGGGAGACACTGTGACTCCTCATTTCCTGATCACAGTCCTGATGTCTTTATGTTCCTTACACTCTGTGCTTGGAGCACTGCTGATACTTCTCCAGCCTTCTGCTTCCTGTTAGGAAAACTTGCCTCTTGACCTTATTTTCTCTTAGAATTTTGTCTCCCAAGATCTCTGCCCCATGAATACTCAACATTTTACTCTTCTTGACTGACATTTTGCTCCTTCCCTCCACTTCCTGACCCTTGACAGGACAAGTCTCCTACAAAAACTGATTGAGAGCTCCTAAGAGTTTCTTCAATCTTGAAATACCCTCTTTTTAAATCTTATTATATATGCTCAACTGTGAGGTTTTTTTTTTAACAATAATTCAGGACAACTGTTGACATTTATGCAGCCTGGCTTTCTAACACATCATATTACTAATGATGATTTCCCAAAGTACGTTTTAAATAATTTAGTCAACAAATATGAGGTAAGTATCATCAAGGCACATTTGGGCACTCCTAAGTGCTAAATGGGATATAAACGATGATTAATATATAATCAAATATCTCAAGAACAATAATAATGAAGAATTTCAAAGTTTAAAGAATCTCACCACTGAGATTTTCTTGGTTTTCTAAGAACCAAGCACTTATTTCCCCAGCAGCTGGGAATATAGGCTCCTGACAGCTCACAACCAATTTCTTATCTGCGAATGGCCTTGAGCAAAAGGAACATGCTTTGCCCAAGTGTTAAGTTGAATGTAACTCACATCTCATGACTGGTTGCTGTGAGGGTACAAAGGCCTGATGTCTGTGCCTCAATACAGGGCACTTCCAAAGGGCCCTATCAGGTCTAGTGCTTTCCATGGATTCAGAAGAAGTCTGTGTCACACTGCGTTGGAGATTCTCCAATAAGCTTCTTGTGTACAAATATCATCGCAGAGCGTGGTTCCTAAGATGTCCCATCTAAGGCAAGAGCTATGGGTAATAAACCTAAGGATTTTGTAATTTACAAGATGTAACATGACTTGACTTTATGTTAGTTGGATGCATATCTATTTTTAAACAGCTTTTGTGGTGTAATTGACATACAAGAAAGTGTGCATATTTAACAATTACAATTGTTAAATGTGTAATTACCCATGAAACCATCACAAATTAATGATGATGAGGGTACCCATCTGCCCAACATGTTTTTAATCCCTCTGTAATCACTTCCTCTCCTACATCCCTATCTGTATCCCCAGGCAACCACTAACTGATTTGTGTCTCTGAAGATTGGCTTGTATTTACTAGAGTTTATATAAATGAAATCATAACGTATGCACTGTCTTTTGTCTGGCTTCTTCCATCCATCATAACTATTTTGATTTTCATCCATGTTGTATCCATCAAAAGTTTAGAGTTTATGTAGAATTATTATTATTTCTTCTTTAAATATTTTATAAAATACACCACTGAAGCCATCTGGGCTTAGGTTTCTGTTTGTTTGTTTGGGTTTTTTTTTCTTTTACAAATGCTTCTAACTACAAATTTAATTTTCATATTATCTATAATGTTATGCAGGCTATTTGTTTCTACTTGATAAGCTTTTGTATTTTATGTCTTCTAAGGAATTTGTCCATTTTACATAAATCAAACTGAGATTCCCAACTCCTCAAAACTGAGAAATAATAAATGTTTGTCTTTTTAATCTGCTAAATTTGGGGATAATTTGTTGAATAGAAATATCTAACTAATGCAGTTCATCTGAAAACTGTCACTTTCCATTCTTTTCATTCTTGCAATAAATTGAAGTCATCATTAGGGTAAACGTTAAATGATTGAGAGAAAAATATTTTGATATATGTCCAATGTACTTAAGAAAAGAATTACTCTGAGCACAGCAGGACAGTGTTTAACAATAGATGGAACACTGATCATTAACTCCAATTACTCTCTTCTAGTTTCACTCTTAACAGCCAAGACCTCAGTCCTTTGCTCAGCCTCTCAGTCCATACCTGGCCTTAAAATGAACACTTTAGAAGCAATTCGCATTTCACTGGCTCTAAGATACCATTAACTGTAAAAGGCATCAAAATTTTTAGAAATATACAATGTGAAAAAATTATCTGGTAAATGATTAAATATGATTATAGATAGGCATGGAAGAGTCCAATTTAAATGCTTTGAGAATTTAGGAAAATATTTAGCTGACAAATTTATAAATTTCAGGGATCTAATGTTATATTGCCAAATGAAGGCTATATTTAAAAAAATAACTTATTTTGTACGTAGTTCAATTCAATCTTACTTTCCATATCAGAAATACAAATAAATATCATTTTATTGAAACAGCAGATTCATTTCTAAAAATCAGTTTATAATGTAATGCACTTAGATTATATTCTGTCTTTTGAGGGTGTTCTATTATGGATAATGATGCTGTAAACATTTTCATATAAGCCTTTGACTAATACTTAATAATTGGATTGTTAGGGCTTCCCTGGTGGCGCGGTGGTTGCGCGTCCGCCTGCCGATGCAGGGGAACCGGGTTCGCGCCCCGGTCTGGGAGGATCCCACGTGCCGCGGAGCGGCTGGGCCCATGAGCCATGGCCGCTGGGCCTGCGCGTCCGGAGCCTGTGCTCCGCAACGGGAGAGGCCACAGCAGAGGGAGGCCCACATACCAAAAAAAAAAAAAAAAAAAAAAAAAATTGGATTGTTGAATCATAGTATAAGTTTATGTTTAAATTTATAAGAAATGTCTAAACTAGATTTTAATTTTACTTGGGAAAATAGCTTGCACAGTATACATAGACTGAAAACTTCAAAATATCTCTGATAGAAATTTACCATGCTCATATATCAGAAGGTTCAATATTGTTTGGATGTCAATTTTGCAAAATTCAGCTAATGAAAAATAGATTCAATAGAAAACAATTATAATCCAATCAGGCTTTTTCTCCATGGATTCAAAATCATGTAACTAGAAAACACTTTATAGTTGTGGCCTTGAGCTATACTGGTCATTAAAGGAATGGCAGTCTTCTTATATACTCTTCCAGAGGGCCTGCTTTTTTACATTCCCAGTTGAAGGTAACTTAAGCACACTGAGGCAAATGCAGAAAATGAGGCAAGAAAATCCCTATTCTTTCTATAACTCCTAACTACCCCCAACCCTTGGCCTGTAGGTGGGAGGAGGGGCTTTAGAAACATCAGGTAAGGAGGAACTGTAGAAAATGTAGTAGAGTGCCATGCTCCCTTCAAAGGGGACCATGAGGTCCCCTTTCAAAAATCTGTGGAAATGATGTTACTGAGTTGTTGGCAGAAACTGAATAGAATAAACTTTGTGGCATTTCCTGGTTCCCCGTAGCCAATACTTGTATAAAATGTAACAAGTCTGTGCACTGAAGCATTTGATGCTGAGAGGGCTGGCCTTTTGGTAGAGTCATGGAGTTGGAGGGAAGGCTCTATACTGTTTGGACTCTTCAAGATCAGTAGCAAAAGATGAGACCACAGACTGTGGCAGAGAATGTCATCAGATAGTGCTTCCTTGCCCCCCAAAGCCAGCTATAACCAGCCAGACCTTGTGTTCGCCAGGCCATGGAGCTGGCTAGTGAAGAGCTGGTGATAAAGGTGAGCTGAGGATCCATTCTCCCTTCACCATGAGGTCAGACCATGTACTGCAACACCACCCTGAAGACAGACACTCAGCCACAGGGAACCCTGAAAAAGTGAGAAAGCGTTTCCAACAATGAGATCGCTTCAGACACTGTTAAAAATATTGGCTGTGACTGAGACCAACTGGTTGGAATGCATTATTTTTTCCTTTTCTTTCCTCACTTTCTAGTGATATTGAGATTAACAAGGAAATCAGATCACTAGAGAATGAAAGATGAAGTTGAAATCCTCAGGAAATAAAGGATCTATGAGTTCTTAACACAATTGAAAATACTATGAAAATATTTTGACCTTTGAAAGAAACTTAAGTCTTAACTGTTATGCATTTTTTTTCCTATGGAGGTAAACCGAGAGTGCTTTTCTTACCAATGCTTGAAGCTTGCATCGATCAAAAGAATAGGCAACAAGTATGAAATAAACTCTGTTTTCATGAGGCTTGGGTAGCAGGGAAGTGGTATAAAATTTACTTCAACCTTACTTCCTTTTAATAAATTAATCTGTAAAGAAAGCCAATGCTACCTAATAGCCAATGCTACATTCTTTATGTTCCAAGCTGGGATTTTTTTAACTGAATATTTTTATTTCATTTGGGACAAAACATCACAGTAACCTTTTTTTTTTTGAAACATTTCTAGTTGTAAGCATTTTGAATTAGCATACTGTCTTGAACAAAGGTTATATTTGGAATCTGCAGAGGAAGGCGGAGTTTTCCTAGTACAAAGACATTGATATACAGTAATGTATTTACACTGTCAAAGAGACTATGCCAATTATGCTGGTTATAAAGGTCACTTAGATGGTTCCCTAGTCAGTTCAGGAAGCATAAGATTTCCCAACACCATTCTGTTTAACATTGTTAGTCTCCGAAGTATTATTAATTTTATTTTATTTAAAATAGAACAGTATCTTGAGAGAGCCTTTGAACACAGAGGATGTGCATTTTTGAAATGCACAGTGAGGCATGTGATAGAAATTACACCAAATATTCATGGACATTAATTAAGTTAATATAAGTTGAAAACAAATTAATATTCCATTACAATATAGGTATTCATGTTAATTTTTCATTTCATATTGAATTTTATCATCGCTATATCCAATCGTTTAAGGAACCTAAAGAAATATTTTGGATGTATATTGAATAGAGCAATTAAACTAATTTTAATAAAACCTTACCTCTTGATTATTTCAGGCAGGCTTAGAATGGAACATAGCATTGAATACAGCAATATGAGCCAAAGATATTATAAAGGGTTTTAGCAGTTAACATCAAACTTTAAATTGCAATTTTTCCCCCTTTTAGGTGCTTAACTTTTACAGCACTTACCTCATTTTACAGAAACTGATGAAATTAAATAAGTGCTATCTATTTCCATTAAGTGAGATAATGTGCCTTAAAATAATACCCTCGAATAGTTTTTCATAGCATAATTTTTTTTCCTGCCTTTTGTTTGCAATCCCCTTTTAAGACTTTAAATGGGATTTGGTTCCCTGCTAATTTTATCCTTTTCAATTGGAAAACAGTAGCTTTTCCCCACCCTGTGTTTCTAATGGAGCTTGAAATTAACACTGTGCTTTTGTTGTAATTTACATTTTATTATGTTGCTGAAAATTGGAAAATGTTCATAGGGTTTTTAGAAAACATTGCTTAGTGTTAAAGTATGTCAAACAAAAAGAGAATTTTTTTGAAACGCTAAACACTGAACAGATTGTGACTTTGATTTTATCAAATTACTTTAATTGACTTCTTCAGAAATGAAATGTAAATGACAGCCAAAAAAGCCATGAAGGTCGGTCACTTTAACTAAACTTTGGGTAAATTCCTCTTCATTAAAATGAAGAACAGAGACTCCCTTAAATTAAAAGGGAAATGATCCCGTTCCCATTCCTCTATTCAGTCACTCTGCCCGTATCTGGCAGAATCTGAACATTCACCTTCAGAAACTAATATTCTACACTGGCTGTGTTGAGGCAGCTGTTCATAGGATTTTTTTTTTAACATCTTTATTAGAGTATAATTGCTTTACAATGGTGTGTTACTTTCTGCTTTATAACAAAGTGAATCAACTATACATATACATATATCCCCATATCCCCGCCCTCTTGTGTCTCCCTCCCACCCTCCCTATCCCACCCCTCTAGGTGGTCACAAAGCACTGAGCTGACCTCCCTGTGCTATGCGGCTGCTTCCCACTAGCTATCCACCCTACGTTTGGTAGTGTATATATATGTCCATGCCACTCTGTCACTTCATCCCAGCTTACCCTTC
>NC_041232.1:79303283-79307708 GCF_002837175.3 Physeter macrocephalus | reverse complement strand
TATTGTAAATAGAGCTGCAGTGAACATTGTGGTACATGTGTCTTTTTGAATTATGGTTTTCTCAGGGTATATGCCCAGTAGTGGGATTGCTGGGTCATATGGTAGTTCTATTTTTAGTTTTTTAAGGAACCTCCATACTGTTCTCCATAGTGGTTGTATCAATTCACATTCCCCCCAACAGTGCAAGAGGGTTCCCTAGGATTTTGATTAGTGTGTACTTAGTCTATTCAGAGGAGAGGAGACCAGATATTACTGAGTTGCATTTTTGATGCTAAATTTACTGCCCCTTCATTTTCTTTCACCTGTATTGAAACCCCTAATTCCTCAACCTGTTCAACTGGCTGGAAAATGAAATAAAGCTCGCTCTCTAGTACAGAGATTCTGGGTTTTTCCTGATAATGTATTACTATGCTGTAACATTAAATACTCAATGAATAGAAAGTAAATGGTTGTAATGTCAATGGGGTATTTATTCTGACTTCTATTAAGAAATGTACTGGGGCCTCTGATTTTAGCCAAAGGTTGTTAAGAATAGTTTTAATCAATCTAAAGAAGTATTGTGTCCTTGGTTCACAGTAAAATCACCTGGAACTTCAGTAATTACTCATACACAGATCCTACTAGCTGAAAATCCAATATAATTGCTTTGAGATAGAGTGAGCCATGTCCTGCATATCTATATGTACATATATTCAGGTATTATTACTATCATGCAGAAAGTTTTGAGATTCTCTGTATAAAATATTAATAGCCTTAGTATCTAACGGAAACTTACTGAATGCTTGGCTAAATATTTGTGGATCTTGGTGATGTAAGTGCAGAGCCCTCCATCTTGCCCATATTGGAAAAAATCTTGTCTATTGTTCTGGCCTTTTAAAACTTGGAGTGGCCACATCTCTCCTTGACTTGAAATGGGTACAAGATTTCTAGCGAACGGTGGTTAGATCCATGATACTTTGCGGACTTATTCGTTGTCCACTGAGAAGTGATCAACAGTTCCTGTTACACTTAACAACATTCCCATCAAGGCTTAAGGTATGACGTTTGTCATTTTAATTTATTTTGAACATTTATCTTAGGCACTTCGTACACTTGAATAGAATTTGTACGTAATGTTCTTTAAAACATTAAATAAGGCCAATTTTTCAAGTAAATTTTGCCTAATGGCTTTAACAACTGTCCATTCATTGCCGACATGGTGTATGGATACAGGGAGGTGATGATCAATGAGGTAATTATAGTGAAGGTGCAGCAGTTTTAAAGTAGGTGTCTTGGCAGATTTAATTACTGCTACCCATCTCCATATGCTAAGTAGGTGAAAACTGATCCAAGTGTCCTTGCCTGTGCTATATTGGTGGAGTGGTGGTGAGGAAGAGCTTCTGATGTCTGAAGGTAAAGAGCAGCCAGGCCATTAGACGGAACATGAATATGCATAATATGATAAGACTCTTTCACTCTTTGTTTCTTCTTCATTAGGAATGTCCCCCTTTTCCTTTTCCATCAGCCTTATCATTTTATTTTTTTCATAGCTATGTTAATGACTCTTCACTTCTAGATACGTTTTGTTAACTCTTCCTAGCTATATCCATTACTTCTAATTATTCTGGTAATTTTAGAATATTATACAGAGTACAGCTATGTAATTCAAATATGAAGTACAATATTTTTACATTTTAATTTGTGAATTTCTCTCCTGTTGGATGTAATACACTTAAAAATAAAGTGTTTTCCATTGCCAAGACATAGCATGTTGTCTGTACTTCATATACAGTGCAAGTTTAGTAGGAGTGTCAAGGGAATATTGTAGAAAGAATGTATAAATTTGAGGTTTAAGTATCTCTAAGTGGTTTTGTGAGCTTTATCGTAGCAAACTAATGTCCTCAGAAATCAGTTTTCTCATTTGTAAAATAAGCTTCTTAAACTCATAATACTCTATTGTGTGTTAGGAACCATTCCTCTGTGATTAGTTCTAGAATGTTATCTATCAGATCTTATACATTTATACATCTGGGCATATACATCACATTATACTGCAGTGCCCATCAGGGAATAGGCAGACTTATTTCTGAATCTCTAACACTAACATGGTGCTCAAATCAAACTTGAAGCTCAAAATATTATTGACAAAGAAAGTATGCACTTTTCATGATTCTGTAGTTCACAGGTTTGCTGACAATAAAAGGGCACTTGAAATTTTCAAATCTTTCTTAATTTGTTTCTGGTTTATGAGGCCAAACCACACCTTTTAAATACATGTGCATGCCAATTTCTTGTTAGGACTGAAGCCATAAAGTAGACTTGAACCTTTTTGACTGAGGTCTTCAAAACCTACATGATTTACAAAAGAACTTTTTCTCAGGTGCTGGAGCAATCCCTGCCCCTTCTCTAGTCACTGGCAGTCTATGAGTTAAATTGTAGGAGTCCTTTGGAAACTCTAAATCCATCACTTGATTCCATCACAGGCAGGTCCATCCTATAAATCATGACCCCACACGGGTCCCACTTCCTTCTCTTTGTTAAACTCATCTGCTCTCCATGTAATATAAGTGAAGTCCTTAAAGCCTTGCTTCTCTGAGTCACTGGCTCCTCTTTCAAAGTCTGGGCCAGGTTGGGGGGTGACTAGGAAAAAGAATATGTAGTGCTTATGCTTATAAATGAAAGACTGAATGAGTCTGGGGATTGCCTGCTCACAGGTGGGGACTCAGATACTGGATGGCCATACTGTACACACTGTTTCCTGTCACCCTAAACTTTCTGTCAGAAGAAAAAGTAATGGTTTCAACTGGATGGAAATTTTTATGTAAAAATGAAACAGAAACTATTATTTATCAATTCGTTTGTAATTACATTAACAAAATTCTACCTACTAAGCTGTTCTACTACTTATTTTGATAGCTGCAAACACCTTAGGGAAGACCATGGATATTGAAAGCAATGGATGATTTAAATTTAATTAGATGGGACACTCTAACTTGGATCATATTACCAAAAAAAAACAAAAAGGTTTGTACAAATTTATCTTAAGGAGAATAATGCATTTGTCTTTTTTTGGCTTTAGAATTAGTTCTAGGACATTTAGCTTTACTTTTCCTCAAGAATGTTGCCATGCTTTAAACATTAGAAATGTATCGCCACCAAAGATGTTTCCCACTGAAACAAATAAAAATTATGTATCAACATATCTTGATTTTTTCAAATAATTCTACACTTCTGCTTGATTTTCCCATATAACATATGGAAAATATAAAAATGCAATACTTCATCAAACATGAAGCGAGACTACTTGAAGTTATATGACATCTTTTGCCCCCCTGATATGGCAAGGCAGTTTATATTTTCTCCAATAAATCTTGAGACACCCAAAGATACTTTGAACATTTTTCAGTGAAAATCGTATCTAAACCAATGTATTTTTATGTTATTGTATTTTGTTTGATTTTATCTATCTATGAAACAAATGCTCACAATAAAAATACACAAATAACCCTGGAAAGACCCTGGTTTTTAATGAGGTTACTTTCCCAGATATTGGGGGTTAAGACTTCAACATATCTTCCTGGGGACACAATTAAACCTATAACATTATTTTTCTGTACTTTCCTGTATTTTTATAATGAAAAAAGTTTAAAATTATAGGTTTATTAAAATGTATTATTTTTAATTGAAATAAATTTGAATTTTTAAATCAAAACTTATAATGAAAGACAGAGATTTCCATATATAATGTTAAATAGTTATTAGCATTATGGGGTTGGTAACTTTTGTTTTTATTATTCTTAGGAAAACCATTCTCATATTTATAAAGCAAAACAAATTTCTAAAATATATGTTAATTTTCATGATAGTTTCTTATTGACATAGAAGTTTGACCTATAATGAATGTACAGCCAGTTAAGAAATATTACTAATTTTTATTTTGGAAAATTAATACTTTTCCATTTTCGGTAAATGACATTACATGAGAAAATCATTGAAAGGATAATTAATGAGTAATTGACTTGGTTTAAAACCTTTTTAAAAAACATTCAACCGTGTATTGAAAATGATACATAAATCAGAATGATTTTTTCTAACTACAAGTTTAAAAGAGTGTGTCTATTTATGGAATTTTTATTTTTTTTTAGTTTTATGAAATATTTTTTAGTTTTTTTTTTTAGCATCTTTATTGGAGTATACTTGCTTTACAATGGTGTGTTAGTTTCTGCTTTATAACAAAGTGAATCAGTTATACATATATCCCCATATTTCTTCCCTCTTGCGTCTCCTTCCCTCCCACCCTCCCTATCCCACCCCTCCAGGTGGTCACAAAGCACAGAGCTGATCTCCCTGTGCTATGCAGCTGCTTCCCACTAGCTATCAGTTTTACATTTGGTAGTGTATATATGTCCATGCCACTCTTTCACTTTGTCCCAGCTTACCCTTCCC
>NC_041232.1:79301094-79302922 GCF_002837175.3 Physeter macrocephalus | reverse complement strand
TGACTCTTTTTTTTTTTTTTTTTGTGGTATGCGGGCCTCCCTCTGCTGTGGCCTCTCCCGTTGCGGAGCACAGGCTCTGGACGTGCAGGCCCAGCGGCTATGGCTCGCGGGCCCAGCCGCTCCGCGGCATGTGGGATCCTCCCAGACCGGGGCGTGAACCCAGTTCCCCTGCATCGGCAGGCGGACGCGCAACCACTGCGCCACCAGGGAAGCCCCCATGACTCTTTTTGAATTACGGTTTTCTCAGGGTATATGCCTAGTAGTGGGATTGCTGAGTCATATGGTGGTTCTATTTTTAGTTTTTTAAGGAAACTCCATACTGTTCCCCATAGTGGCTGTAGCAATCTACATTCCCACCAACAGTGCAACAGGGTTCCCTTTTCTCCACACCCTCTCCAGCATTTATTGTTTGTAGATTTTTTGATGATGGCCATTCTTACCAGTAAGAGATGATATCTCATTGTACTTTTGAGTTGCATTTCTCTAATGATTAATGATATTTAGCATTCTTTCATCTGTTTGTTGGCAATCTGTATATCTTCTTTGGAGAAATGTCTATTTAGCTTTTCTGCCATTTTTGGATTGGATTATTTGTTTCTCTGATATTGAGTTGCATGAGCTGCTTGTAAATTTTGGAGACTAATCCTTTGTCAGTTGCTTCATTTGCATATACAGTCTTCCCAGCACCACTTATTTAAGAGGCTGTCTTTTCTCCACTGTATATCCTTGCCTCTTTTATCAAAGATAAGGTGACCATATGTGCGTGTGAAAAATGCCAGTGGTAGTTTGATAGGGATTGCATTGAATCTGTAGATTGCTTTGGGTAGTAGAGTCATTTTCACAATGTTGGTTCTTCCAATCCAAGAACATGGTATATCTCTCCACCTGTTTGTTTCATCTTTCTTTTCTTTCATCAGTGTCTTATAATTTTCTGCATACAGGTCTTTATCTCCTTAGGTAGGTTTATTCCTAGGTATTTTATTCTTTTTCTGGCAACTGTAAATGGGATTGTTTTCTTAATTTCACCTTCAGATTTTTCATCTTTACTGCATAGGAATGCAAGAGATTTCTGTGTATTAGTTTTCTATCCTGCTACTTTACCAAATTCATTGATTAGCTCTAGTAGTTTTCTGGTAACATCTTTAGGATTCTCTATGTATAGTATCATGTCATCTGCAAACAGTGACAGCTTTACTTTTTATTTTCCAATTGGTTTCCTTTTATTTCTTTTTCTTCTCTGACTGCTGTGGCTAAAACTACCAAAATTATGTTCAATAGTAGTGGTGAGAGTGGGCAACCTTGTCTTGTTCTTGATCTTAATGGAAATGATTTCAGTTTTTCACCATTGAGGATGATGTTGGCTGTCGGTTTGTCATATATGGGCTTTATTATGTTGAGGTAAGTTCCCTCTATGCCTACTTTCTGGAAGGTTTTTATCATAAATGGGTGTTAAATTTTGTTGAAAGCTTTCTCTGCATCTATTGAGATGATCATATGGTTTTTTTCCTTCAATTTGTTAATATGGTGTATCACATTGATTGATTTGCATCTATTGAAACATCCTTGCATTCCTGGGAAAAACCCCACTTGATCATGGTGTATGATCCTTTTAATGTGCTGCTGGATTATGTTTGCTAGTATTTTGTTGAGGTTTTTTGCATCTCTGTTCATCAGTGATACTGGCCTGTAGTTTTCTTTCTTTGTGACATCTTTGTCTGGTTTTGGTATCAGGGTGATGGTGGCCTCATAGAATGAGTTTGGGAGTGTTCCTCCCTCTGCTATATTTTGGAAGAGTTTGAGAAGGATAGGTGTTAGCTCTTCTCTAAAT
>NC_041232.1:79299210-79300714 GCF_002837175.3 Physeter macrocephalus | reverse complement strand
ATGAGTCTGGCTAATGGTTTATCAATTTTGTTTATCTTCTCAAAGAACCAGCTTTTAGTTTTATTGATCTTTGCTATCATTTCCTTCATTTCTTCCTCATTTATTTCTGATCTGGTCGTTATGATTTCTTTCCTTCGGCTAACTTGGGGTTTTTTTGGTTCTTCTTTCTCTAATTGCTTTCGATGTAACGTTAGGTTGTTTATTTGAGAAGTTTCTTGTTTTTTTGAGGTAGGATTTTATTGCCGTAGACTTCCCTCTTAGAACTGCTTTTGCTGCATCCCAGAGGTTTTGGATCGTCATGTTTTAATTGTCATTTGTTTCTGAGTACGTTTTGATTTCCTCTTTGATTTCTTCAGTGATCTCTTGGTTAGTAAGTAGTGTAATGTTTAGCCTCCATGTGTTTGTATTTCTTACAGGTTTTTTTCCTGTAATTGAAATCTATTCTCAAAGTGTTGTGGTTGGAAAAGATACTTGATACGATTTCAATTTTCTTAAATTTATCAAGGCTTGATTTGTGACCCAAGATATGGTCTCTCCTGGAGAATGTTCCATGAGCACTTGAGAAGAAATTATATTCTGTTGTTTTTGGATGGAACGCCCTATAAATATCATTTAAGTCCATCTTGTTTAATGTATCATTTAAAGCTTGTGTTTCCTTAGTTATTTTCATTTGGATGATCTGTACATTGGTGAAAGTGGGGTTGTAAAGTCCCTTACTATGATTGTGTTACTTTCGATTTCCCCTTTTATGTCTGTTAGTTTCTGCCTTATGTACTGAGGTGCTCCTATGTTGGGTGCATAAATATTTACAATTGTTATATCTTCTTCTTGGATTGATCCCTTGATCATTATGTGGTGCCCTTCTTCGTCTCTTATAATAGTCTTTGTTTTAAAGTCTGTTTTGTCTGATATGAGAATTGCTGCTCCAGCTTTCTTTTGATTTCCATTTGCATGGAATATCTTTTTCCATCCCCTCACTTGCAGTCTGTATGTGTCCCTAGGTCTGAAGTGGGTTTCTTGTAGACAGCATATATATGGGTCTTGTTTTTGTATCCATTCATCCAGTCTATGTCTTTCAGTTGGAGCATTTAATCCATTTACATTTAAGGTAATTGCCGATATGTATGTTCCTATTACCATTTTCTTAATGGTTTTGGGTTTGTTCTTGTAGGTCTTTTCCTTCTCTTGTGTTTCCTGCCTAGGGAAATTCCTTTTGCATTTGTTGTAAAGCTGGTTTGGTGGCGCTGAATTCTCTTAACTTTTGCTTGTTTGTAAAGGTTTTAGTTTCTCTGTCAAATCTGAATGAGATCGTTGCTGGGTAGAGTAATCTTGGTTGTAGGTTTTTCCCTTTCATCACTTTAAATATGTCCTGCCATTCCTTTCTGGCTTGCAGAGTTTCTGCTGAAAGAGCAGCTGTTAACCTTATGGGGATTCCCTTATATGTTATTTGTTGTTTTTCCCTTGCTGCTTTTAATATTTGTTCTTTGTATTTAATTTTTGATAG
>NC_041232.1:79288249-79298953 GCF_002837175.3 Physeter macrocephalus | reverse complement strand
TGTGGTAATTATTTCCACTATTTTATCTTCCAGATCACTTATCCGTTCTTCTGCCTCAGTTATTCTGCTATTGTTCCCTTCTAGAGAATTTTAAATTTCATTTATTGTGTTGTTCCTCACTGTTTGTTTGATCTTTAGTTCTTCTAGGTCCTTGTAAAAAATTTCTTTTATTTTCTCCATTCTATTTCCAAGATTTTGTATCAACTTTTCTATCAATATTCTGAATTCTTTTTCAGGTAGACTGCCTAGTTCCTCTTCATTTGTTAGGTCTGGTGGAGTTTTGCCTTGTTCCTTCATCTGCTGTGTGTTTCTCTGTCTTCTCATTTTGCTTAACTTACTGTGTTTGGGGTTTCCTTTTCATAGGCTGCAGGTTCGTAGTTTCCGTTGTTTTTGGTGTCTGTCCCCAGTGGCTAAGGTTGGTTCAGTGGGTTGTGTAGGCTTCCTGTTGGAGGGGACTAGTTCCTGTGTTCTGATGGATGAGGCTGGATCTTGTCTTTCTGGTGGGCAGGTCCACGTCTGGTGGTGTGTTTTGGGGTGTCTGTGGCCTTATTATGATTTTAGGCAGCCTCTCTGCTAATGGGTGAGGTTGTGTTCCTCTCTTGCTATTTGTTTGGCATAGCGTGTCGAGCACTGGAGCTTGTTGGTCGTTGCGTGGAGCTGGGTCTTGGCGTTGAGATGGAGATCTTTGGGAGATTTTCTCTATTTGATATTACGTGGAGCTGGGAGGTCTCTGGTAGACCAGTGACCTGAACTCGACTCTCCCACCTCAGAGGTACAGCCCTGACGCCTGGCTGGAGCACCGAGAGCCTGTCATCCACACGGCTCCAAATAAAAGGGAGAAAGAAAAGAAAGAAAGATAGGAGAAGGTAAAGTACAACAAAATAAAATAAAATAGAATAAAATAAAATTAAATTAAATTAAAACGTTATTAAAATAAAAAAATAATTATTAAAGAAAAATTTTTAAGTAAAAAAAATAAAGAAAGAAAGAAAGAAGAGAGCAACCAAACCAAAAATAAATCCACCAATGATAACAAGTGCTAAAAACTATAGTAAAAAAAAAAAAAACAAAGAAAAAAGGCTGACAGAACCCTAGGACACATGGTAAAAGCAAAACTCTACAGACAAAATCACACACAAAAGCATACACATACACACTCAGAAAAAGAGAAAAAGGGAATAATATATATATATCGTTGCTCCCAAAGTCCACCTCCTCAATTTGGGATGATTCCTTGTCTATTCAGGTATTCCACAGATGCAGGTACATCAGGCTGATTGTGGAGATTTAATCTGCTGCTGCTGAGGCTGCTGGGAGAGATTTCCCTTTCTCTTCTTTGTTCACACAGCTCTGGGGCTCATCTTTGGATTTGGCCCCGCCTCTGCATGTAGGTCGCCCGAGGGCGTCTGTTCTTTGCGCAGACAGGACGGGGTTAAAGGAGCCGCCGACTCGGGGGCTCTGGCACACTCAGGCTGGGTGCAGGGAGGGCTACGGATGCGGGGCAAGCCTGCAGCGGCAGAGGCCAGCGTGACGTTGCACCAGCCTGAGGCGCCGTGTGTTCTCCCGGGGAGGTTGTCCCTGGATCACGGGACCCTGGCAGTGGCGGGCTGCACAGGCTCCCAGGAGGGGAGGTGTGCAGAGTGACCTGTGCTTGCACACAGGCTTCTTGGTGGCGGCAGCAGAAGCCTTAGCGTCTCATGCCCGTCTCTGGGGTCCACGCTGATAGTCGTGGCTCGCGCCCGTCTCTGGAGCTCCTTTAAGCAGTGCTCTGAATCCCCTCTCCTCGCGCACCAGGAAACAAAGAGGCAGGAAAAATTCTCTTGCCTCTTCTGCAGCTCCAGACTTTCCCGGACTCCTTCCCGGCCAGCTGTGGCGCACTAACCCCTTCAGGCTGTGTTCACGCCACCAACCTCAGTCCCCTCCCTGGGATCCGACCTCCGAAGCCCGAGCCTCAGCTCCCAGCCCCTGCCCGCCCCGGCGAGTGAGCAGACAAGCCTCTAGGGCTGGTGAGTGCTGGTCGGCACCGATCCTCTGTGCAGGAATCTCTCCGCTTTGCCCTCCGCATCCCTGTTACTGCGCTCTCCTCCGCGGCTCTGAAGCTCCCCCCTCCGCCTCCCGCAGTCTCCGCCCGCGAAGGGGCTTCTAGTGTGTGGAAACCTTTCCTCCTTCACGGCTCCCTCCCCCTGGTGCAGGTCCGCCCCTATTCTTTTGTCTCTGTTTTTTCTTTTTTCTTTTGCCCTGCCCAGGTATGTGGGGAGTTTCTTGCCTTTTGGGAGGTCTGAGGTCTTCTGCCAGCGTTCAGTAGGTGTTCTGTAGGAGCGGTTCCACGTGTAGATGTATTTCTGATGTATCTGTGGGGAGGATGGTGGTCTCCACGTCTTAGTCTTCCACGGTCTTGAAGCTCCTATATCTTAGGGAATGTTTTTAGGTTTCAAATCCATGTTATGAGAGAGTGTAGATGTAGAATTAGCAAAAAATTAAGTCCCTTTAATAATAAGGGTATAGGTGTAATTTATTAGCATTTCTTATGATTTACACCCTATCTTTAACTGGCATTATGTTTTTCCTAGAAGCTGTATTCCAGAAATTGAGTTTAAATCTTATACACTTCTTCATGTGTTCTGAGCAATATAATAAAATATAAAATCTCTGCAATAGAAGCATTTAAAAAAATATTTCTCAGTTATTGAGAAGAATCTCTTTTAGGGTAACACCACATGCTACGTGAAAATGTGGCATAGCATAAATTCTTAGGGGCCCATAAATATTCTAACAAAAGTGTTTTACTTTAATGTTTATATTTTAATGATTTATATAATTTATCAAATAGATAAAATGATAAATCATAAAATGTTAAATTCACAAATATGAATGCAGTTCTAAACTTGTATGCACCTAATAGCCTAGCCTCAAAATCTGTAGAGCAAACATTGACAAGACTTGCTCTACAATTTTCCTTGCCGAGGAAAATTGACAAATCCTGTCCATTTTAGCTTAGCATTTTGGCTATTCATGAAGTGCTTATTTCCATTTCTTCTCAAGTAATAGAACTGTAGCTGGACACAGGTCCTCTCCCCCTTGCAGGATATTGAGGCCATGTGACAAAGCTCTTGATAATTGAGTGTGAGGAGAATTGATTTGTACAGGCTCCAGGCAAATAATAAAAGTTCCATCATGCTCTTTCCAGTTTCCTTGATCCACAACCAAATAGACATGCCATTGTTTCTCTATATCATTTGGCCGCCGTAAATTCATTTTCTAATACATTCCTTAGGAAGGCTCATGGGTACACTACTCTCTGAAGTTTTGCATATTTATAACTGATTTTACTGTGCCCTTTATAATTGAAGGAGAACCCAGCTGAGTCTAAAATCCTTCACTTCCATTTTTCTTTCCTTGAGTAGTTTGTAAATGGTACTCTTTTGCTTTCTGGCTTAACGTATTGCTGTCAGAAGTCTGATGACAATCTGACTTTCTTGCTTTTAGGAGGAACTTGGAGAGACTGTCTCACTGCTGAATATTATGGGTTGGATTCTCATTTACACAGTGTGTAATTTTTATTTACAGGAAAGTTTTAGGTAATTGTTCTTTCAGTTATTTGCTCTATTTCTTTGGTTTTCTGCTTTGAAGACTCTAGCTATATTAATATCGGATCTAGGGCCAGCTTGCTGGGTGTACAACCAGTGCAACTATACAGAGGCTAGTGCTCAGAAGTAGCTGTCTTGAATGTTTCAATACTTTTATCTTTGAATTTGTATTTTGTGAATGAAGCCTCATGGACAGCGGAGCAGGTGTCCAAGGCATGGAGCCACATTTCACCAGTCCCACCAATGCAGTCTGGAAGCCTCCCTGCCTCCTTGGATGGATTCTTGGACTCCAGTTCCTTGACCTCTGACACTCCCCAGCACAGCCTACCCCTCCCACACTCACCCAGTTCCTGCTGCCTTCCGTGCACCTGGCAGGGAACTGAGCAGGAGCAGGGAGAGCCGGTGGCAGGCACACGCGTGTCTCTGCATCTTGGAGCGTGTGTTGAGCAGGTGGCTGGCTGACTGGGCGACTTTCTTGCTCATCCTTTCCAGTTACCTAGTGAGTCTGGCATGGAGGCTGCGTGCCCTTGGGTTCACCTCTCTATTATAAGCTAGAACAGATGTCACAGGAAGAGAGGATGCCTGGCTGGATTTTGCTGACCCACCAGGAAGCTTGTTGGTCCAGCAGCTGGAAAGGGGGAATCGGCATCAATGGACCGCACGTGGCAGGGTGTGAGATGGCGTGCTGGGAGCAGTGAGGGTCTGCAGTGACCTCATGGACATCCTTCTGTCCAAGGGAGTGTGACATTAGATAGTAAAATTTAAAATTACAGGTTGAGAGAGAGACTACAGAAGAAATTTTAGAAGCTACATATTTCAACACCCTTAACAGCAATTATTTCCTACTTTTTGAACAAGAGCCCCAGTATCTTCATTTTGTGTGGGCCCCACAAATCAGCCTATCCTTATATGATCTTTCCTCATCTTCTACATTATTCATTTGCCCACTGAAGCCTTTTAACTTTTTCATTTATTTTTATCTCCTTCACGTTTTTTTCTATTTTTTATTTTATTTACCACATGTCTTGTGGTGTCAGTTTGCTCATTGTGTTCCTTCTAATTTAGTTTCCAGTTTTGAAATGTTTTAATTTTTCACTGGAGTGTCCCTAAGCTTTCCTCAGTTCTTCCCTTTTCATGGACATTACTCCTAATTGTCAATGTGAATTGCTGCTATGAAGTTATAAAACTTGAAAAGAAGATAAGAGAATGGTTCAATTTTGAACCACTTGGTAATTTTGTCAGTTTTTGTGCTCTCTTTGACATATTTTACTTGTTTGCATGTGCTTTAGTACATATAAACCAGCAAAGTGTTTTAGAACTTTGAAGTACTGTTTCAGTGATATTTTGGGTGTTAAGTCTCTGTATCATAACGATGAGAAAATGCTTAAATTCCCCTGATGAGTCATGCAGTTAGAAATATACTCAATTTAAAAAGGTAAATATTGTTTTTATTGCACATTTGCTATAAAATAAACGAAGATGAGACATTATCCTTTTGGAAGTACTGAGTGGAAATTTATTCTCAATTGCTTCAAATTTATTATCTTTTGCTTCAAAAGACATTTCAAGAGAATGGCAATCTATTCAATCTTAAATTAACCACAGGATATATAGGCATATATGCTTCTATGCAACATGTGGATACAGCAATATATAAATACAAGATAAATAATATCTTTAGCATGCTATTCTCAGTATAAAAAGTCCTTTACTGATGGTTCTTTGCATATACATCAAATTGCCTTATAGGACTTTTGGGACATTACATTTGCAGTCATTGCAGAAGCTTATCAAAAAGATTGTATAGTAATTTTTCAAAGGATCACTAGAAACAAAATAAATAAGAAGTGGCCTGAGGGGTGAGGCTCTTAATGGATGAACATTACATATGTTAGACTCCAGAGTAGAAATAATCATGACAATTCAGCATTTCAAAGCATGCAGGGCTAATACAATTGAAAGGCTGAATTTAAAAGAGGAAAACAATGCAATAATTTAGATGAAAAAACATGGATATTTCTCCTGGTGAGATGATTTAAAATAAATGCTAGGGAATGCTGTCTTGATATTGCTTTTTTATTAATACCTACCACAAATAAAAGATGAAATAGTAAAGAAAAAATTAACTTGTATAATAATACAATGTAACATTTTCTTCTTTTTAAAATAGTTACTTTAGAATTATGTTGTTGACTGTTTTGTAGCTTATTATTTTGAGAGATCTTTACATTTTGAGCATAGTTTTTTTCTTTTTATTGTAATAGAAAAATAAGACCCTACCCAAAATAGGATATTTTTAATTCCTTTTTGAGAAATAAAAGGAAAAATCACATTTAGATCAATGATTGTTCAATCAAGAAGTCCCACGTGGTAGTTGCTATGTAGAATATCTGATAGATATAAAATACACTTCTTTTTTTGTTCAAAGAACTAATAATCTAGTTATTGTGCCTTATTATCACATTTACCTGAATATACCATATTCTATGAGTAATGTTAAATACCTTAGAAAAAAACAGATATTCTGTGATGGCAGACTTAGCCTAATCACTGGCAACTCTCTAACACATTCATAAAGAACATACAACCATACGGCATATGCAATCTTACAACATGCAAGTGAAGACATAATACTTAATATTTTAGGAATGGCATAATTATTAAAAACAAAGCGCAAAATAGATTGGTTTTCAGACACAATATTTAGAAGAAAACAACTTAGCTGATGCAGTGATGAACATGGAGTAACAAATAGTTCTTTATAAGACAAAACATTTTCTAGATCCGGTTTCTTAAATTAGGGGTTGGAAAACTATGGCCTGTGTCAAATCCCATGCTCCTGTCTCCTGGTTTTGCAAATAAAGTTTTATTGGAACACAGCCACGATTATCTGTTTATGTGTTGTGTGTGCTGCTTTCATGCTACAGCAGCAGAATTGAAATGTAACAATGACAGTATCATTGCAAAGCCTAAAATATTTACTATCTGGCCTGTTATTGAAAGTGTGTGCTTATGCCTTTTCTAAATCATTCTAATATACTAGGGTAACAATAACAATACAGACATCTAAGGTTGAATTATAATGCACGAGTGTATTTACCAAAAATCTTATCAGAATAATCTTGTTTATATTTTATATTGGTTTGTAAATGTACATTCTGACAGCAGACAGAACATTTGTCTCTATGTAACAAGCCAGTTATCTTGAATTCTTCAATTTATTTTAATAAAAGGGTCCTTGCTTATGAAACCCTTTGGATACGTGTTGTGGAGAGTGGGATTATAATGTTTAAAATCAAGGTAGTATGTATTATATTTACCCCCACCTTTCTTTTCTTTATGTACTGTAGACTTGGGATTTTGTTTTAAGTAGCCCTGTGAACAATTTCCTATTTAGAACAATGATATAAATCTACTCTAAAATAATAAATGATTTATTATTTTCAATATCTTAATGCTTCTGGGAAAAGGTTGAGAAAAGATAGAAAAGTTATAAAATATATACTAACTTTGACTTGCTGTCATCAGCGGGATTCTCTATGAAGTTGTTCTCAATGGAGAAGAGATTGTCATCCCATATAGGAAAAAGTGTACAAAATATAGTAATACAAAGAGATGCTCTGACATCCTCTTTCTAGAGGTTAAGAGCCAAAAAGATAAGTTCTTGATAAAAGCTAAAACTTATTTCTAGGGGCTTCCCTGGTGGCACAGTGGTTAAGAATCTGCCTGCCAATGCAGGGGACATGGGTTTGAGCCCTGGTCTGGGAAGATCCCACATGCCACGGAGCAGCTAAGCCTGTGTGCCACAGCTACTGAGCCTGCACTCTAGAACCTGCGAGCCACAACTACTGAGCCTGTGTGCCACAACTACTGAAGCCTGCGTGCCTAGAGCCCGTGCTCAGCAGCAAGAGAAGCCACCGCAATGAGAAGCCCATGCACCTCAATGAAGAGTAAACCCTGCTCTTCACAACTAGAGAAAGCCTGCGTGCAGCAATGATGCAGCAACGAAGACCTAAAGCAGCCAAAAATAAATAAATAAGTAAAAATTTTTAAAAATAATAATAAAATAAATAAAACATTTCTATATAGAGGAGAGGGAAGATGTGCGAAGCTGGATATTTTAAACATGTAGTTGCTTCGTTTGGATGTTTAAATGAGAAAATTTTTTCTGAGCAGAAAAAGACACATAAAAGTAATAAAGTACATTGGGGAGAAAATCTCAAGACATTAGAATATTATTAAATATAAATAAGAAAGAGAGACTCAGAAAGGAGGGAGTGTTGGAGAGATATGAATAAAGAATTAAATGTGGCAATGGCCACAGGATGGAGTCTGGTCAATTGTCCAAGAGAAGAACACCTTAGTCAGTGCACACCGGGCTGGAAATGAGTAAGACAAGGAAAAACATGGAGGTCTTTCCACTGTGGTGTGGGGAGAAGCAGGAGTTTGAGTGTACTCCTCGTGAAATTTTAGAGAAAATAGTCTCATGTTTCTGCACAGTTAGGGCTTTCTAGGCAAATGTCACTAGAATTGGGTTAATGAAAAAACCTTTTAAGTTAAAAGTTGATTAGATGACATTGATCTCTGAAGAAATTCACCTCCCTAGAAGTATGTGCTTACATATCAAGGGAAGATGAGACTCGGAGCCATGGACACATTCTAGGGATTGTAGATCTTGAGATGTTGTTCCTATTTCCATTCTGGAAACATTTATTTGTATTCCATGGAATAACATCCCAAAATTCTTCTTCTTTTTTTTCCCTATCACATTCCATTTGCCATTACATTAGGGTACAAAGGTTTCTATACTTCCCTTAGGAGAAAAAGGTAACACCTGTCACTCTCCTATATGAGCTTCCAGAGCCTTGACTTCAGGGTCCATCATCTGTACACAGTCAGCCCTCTGTATCTGTACGCTCAAGGATTCAATCAACCACATATAGAAAATGTTTGAAAAAAAATTCCAGAAAGTTCTCAAAAGCAAAACTTGAATTTACTGCATGTAGGCAACTATTTATATCATTTATGCTGTATTTACAACTATCCACATAGCATTTGCCTTGTATTAGTTATTGTGAATAATCTACAAATGATTTAAAGTATACAGGAGGATGTATGTAGGTTATATGCAAATATTATGCCATTTTATATAAGGGAGTTGAGTATCCCAGGAATTTTGTTATCTATAGGAGGGTGTAGGGTAAGTCCTGGAACCAATATCCTCAGATACCAAGGTATGACTATAATACAGTGATGTCAGATAAATCTGGTTTTCATCATATTGCTAGAACAGGGAAGCATTGTGGTCAAGAAGAACCAATATATTAATAATGAGTAATAATTTTTCTGTCCCTGTTCAAATTCTCCTATGTTTAGAATAATGTAAATGCATATGGATATTAAAAACATATAATTTCCTTGGTAGACATTTTTTCCCATAAATTAAGTTATGAGGTCATGGTTTGGGAATGAGGAGGGGCTGGTGAAATTGGGGAGCTTAAGGTCAGAGGTATTGACTTTCAACACTGTGTCACGCGGCGAGGGTGGAGATCACTTACCCAGGACAGGGCTTTCCAGCAGTTGGAAAGTTTTGGGTAAAGATGAAAGTGCTCAGAGCTATATACATTTGTGAGTCTTCTCCAGCAGCAGTCAGACTAGTAAGACTACTAAGTCTTAAAGCATGCTTACTCAGAGTTTTCACCATTTTCTTTCTCAGGGCTTACCTAGCATCAATGTAGTAATTCTTTCTAGGCTATATCAGAAGATTACTTTGAAATCGCCAACTTGTATAATCTGAAATTTGCATTCTATAAAATTCACCCTTTATTCTTTATTGAAAATTAGAAATTTTGCCCCTCTAAATTCTTTCCTATGATCCTCCAAATTTTGAAAATATTTTCCATTTCATTCAATAATGGAATGTAAATAGTTAAAATAAAGACCTCATTTAAAACGCTCTCTTTCTACTCTTCATCACACTTGCCCTTCAGTTACATTCTGACTGACTTTGTCCTTTGCAATCTGGAGGTACTTATATTGACTTCAGGAGACAGAAGCTACATAGGAGATTATTGTCCCTGACTACTTATTCTCCCCCAAATAGTAGTTTTTTCCACTTTTTTTCTTATTGTTTAGAGAATAGTGAAAGTTTCTCTTTTTAAATTTCCTGTTAACTTTTCACAAATTTCATACCATTAGTTAAGCTTTGAAAAGTGATCCCCAAATCTCTGTGCTTTGCTTTTGCTTTTATTCTTCATTACTGATCCTTCTTCCTGTATTTTTTGATCAAGTCCTTTTAAAATCATAGAGCTGCTCGTGTAGCCTGATTGAGCGGTTCCATTCACACCTCCTTCCTTTATTACAGAGATCACATTGGCTTGTGTTTTCTGAATTTTACTTTTTATTTTATTTGCATTTGTATTTTCTGACCCTTCTTTATGCTTTAAACAATCTGACTGTAGAGTAACTCTCAAGTGTTGTCTAAATTTTTGATACCTACTTTTCTAAATATGAGCTAAATGTCTGGCTAGGTCTTGTGTTCTCTTTCTTGTCTACTATAAAGCTATCATCAGAGAATCCTCAGCCACAATACGTGATTTTTCTTCTTGGGGAATTAACATTTATGATTCTTAGAGACGGGTTTCCCGTGTTGGGGCCTCACTGCCTTTTCTCCAGTCTGAGCTCAAGTTAGACGAGCACAGACCTGCCTGTTCGGTAGTTACAGAGCTCACACCACTTCTCATTTCTTTTTTTTTTAACATCTTTATTGGAGTATACTTGCTTTACAATGTTGTATTAGTTTCTGCTGTATAACAAAGTGAATCAGCTATAAATTTACATATATCCCCATATCTCTTCCGTCTTGCGTCTCCCTCCCAAACTCCCTATCCCACCCCTCTAGGTGGTCACAAAGCACTGAGCTGATCTCCCTGTGCTTTGCAGCTGCTTCCCACTAGCTATCTATCTTACATTTGGTAGTGTATGTATGTCCATGGCACTCTGTCACTTTATCCCAGCTTACCCTTCCCCCTCCCTGTGTCCTCAAGTCCATTCTCTACATCTGCGTCTTTATTCCTGTCCTGCCCCTAGGTTCGTCAGAACCTTTTTTTTTTTTTTT
>NC_041232.1:79286202-79288188 GCF_002837175.3 Physeter macrocephalus | reverse complement strand
ATGTCCTGGCTATTGTAAAGAGTGCTGCAGTGAACATTGTGGTACATGACTCTTTTGGAATTATGGTTTTCTCAGGGTATATGCCCAGTAGTGGGATTGCTGGGTCATATGGTAGTTCTATTTTTAGTTTTTAAAGGAAACTCCATACTGTTCACTATAGTGGCTGTATCAATTTACATTCCCACCAGCAGTGCAAGAGGGTTCCCTTTTCTCTACACCCTCTCCAGTATTTATTGTTTGTAGATTTTTCGATGATGGCTATTCTGACCAGTGTAAGGTGATACCTCATGGTACTTTTGATTTGCTTTTCTCTAATTATTAGTGTTGTTGAGCATCCTTTCATGTGTTTGTTGGCAATCTGTATATCTTCTTTGGAGAAATGTCTATTTAGCTTTTCTGCCCATTTTTAATTTTTTTTTTTTTTTTCCATATTGAGCTACATGAGCTGCTTGTATATTTTGGAGGTTAATCCTTTATCAGTTGCTACGTTTGCAAATATTTTCTCCCATTCTAAGAGTTGTCTTTTCGTCTTATTTATAGTTTCCTTTGCTATGCAAAAGAGTCTAAGTTTCATTAGGTCCAATATATTTATTTTTGTTTTTATTTCCAATTCTCTAGGAGGTGGGTCAAAAAGGATCTTGCTGTGATTTATGTCATAGAGTGTCCTGCTTATGTTTTCCACTGAGAGTTTGATAGTGTCTGGCCTTACAGTTAGGTCTTTAATCCATTTTGAGTTTATTTTTGTATACAGTGTTACGGAGTGTTCTAAGTTCATTCATTTACATGTAGCTGTCCAGTTTTCCCAGCACCACTTATTGAAGATGCTGTCTTTTCTCCATTGTATATTCTTGCCTGCTTTATCAAAGATAAGATGACCATATGAGCAAGGGTTTATCTCTGGCCTTTCCATCCTGTTCCATTGATCTATATTTCTGTTTTGTGCCACTACCATACTGTTTTGATTACTGTAGCTTTGTAGTATAGTCTAAAGTCAGGGAGACTGATTCCTCCAGCTCCATTATCCTATCTCAAGATTGCTTTGGCTATTTGGGGTCTTTAGTGTTTCCATACAAATTGTGAAATTTTTTGTTCTAGTTCTGTGAAAAATGTCATTGGTAGTTATATAGGGATTGCATTGAATCTGTAGAGTGCTTTGGGTAGCATAGTCAATTTCACAATGTTGATTCTTCCAATCCAAGAACATGGTATATCTCTCCATCTGTTGGTATCATCTTTAATTTCTTTCTTCAGTGTCTTATAGTTTTCTGCATACAGGTCTTTTGTCCCGTTTGGTAGGTTTATTCCTAGGTATTTTATTCTTTTTCCTTCAGTGGTAAATGCAAGTGTTTCCTTAATTTCTCTTTCAGATTTTTCATCATTAGTGTATAGGAATGCAAGAGATTTCTGTGCATTAATTTTATATCCTGCTACGTTACCAGATTCATTGATTGTTTCTAGTAGTTTTCTGATAGCATATTTAGGATTCTCAATGTATACTATCATGTCATCTGCAAACAGTGACGGTTTTACTTCTTCTTTTCTGACTTGGATTCCTTTTAATTTTCTTTTTTCTCTGATTGCTGTGGCTAAAACTTCCAAAACTATGTTGAATAATAGCGGTGAGAGTGGGCACCTTGTCTTGTTTCTGATCTTAGAGGAAATGTTTCAGTTTTTCACCAATGAGAACAATGTTGGCTTTCACTTTGTAATATATATGGCCTTTATTATGTTGAGGTAGGTTCCTTCTATGCCTACTTTCGTTTTTATCATAAATGGGTATTGAATTTTGTCGAAAGTTTTTCTGCATCTCTTGAGATGATCATATGGTTTTTATCATACAGTTTGTTAATATGGTGTATCACATGGATTGATTTGCATATATTGAAGAATCCTTGTATTCCTGGGATAAACCCCACTTGATCATGGTGTATGATCCTTTTAATGTGCTGTTGGATTCTGTTTACTAGTATTTTGTTGAGGATTTTT
>NC_041232.1:79238000-79285946 GCF_002837175.3 Physeter macrocephalus | reverse complement strand
AGAATTTGCCCATTTCTTCCATTTTGTCCATTTTATTGGCATAGAGTTGCTTGTAGTAATCTCTTATGAATCTTTGTATTTCTGCACTGTCATTTGCTATTTCTCCTTTTTCATTTCTAATTCTGTTGATTTGAGTCTTCTCCCTGTTTTTCTTGATGAGTCTGGCTAATGGTTTATCAATTTTGTTTTATCTTGTGAAATCACCGACTTTTAGTTTTAATGATCTTTGCCAATGTTTCCTTCATTTCTTTTTCATTTATTTCTGATCTGATCTTTATGATTTCCTTCCGTCTGCTACTTTGGGGTTTTTTTTGTTGTTGTTCTTCTTTCTCTAATGTCTTAGGTGTAAGGTTAGGTTTTTTATTTGAGATTTTTCTTGGTTCCTTATGTAGGATAGTATTGCTATAAACTTCCCTCTTAGAACTGCTTTTGCTGCATCCCATAGATTCTGGGTCGTCATGTTTTCATTGTCATTTGTTTCTGGGTAGTTTTTGATTTCCTCTTTGATTCCTTCAGTGATCTCTTGGTTATTTAGTAATGTATTTTTTAGCCTCCATGTGTTTGTATTTTTTACAAATTTTTTCCTGTATTTGATATCTAGTCTCATAGTGTGTGGTCAGAAAAGATACTTGATATGATTTCAATTTTCTTAAATTTACCAAGGCTTGATTTGTGACCCAAGGTATGATCTATCCTGGAGAATGTTCCATGAGCACTTGAGAAGAAAGTCTATTCTGTTGTTTTTGGATGGAATGTCCGGTAATTATCATTTAAGTCCATCTTGTCTAATGTGTCATTTAAAGCTTGTGTTTCCCAATTTATTTTCATTTTGGATGATTTGGCCATTGGTGAAAGTGGAGTGTTAAAGTCCCCAATATTATTGTGTTACTGTTGATTTCCCCTTTTATGGCTGTTAGCACTTGCCTACGTATTGAGGTGCTCCTCTGTTGGGGGCATAAATATTTAGCATTGTTATATCTTCTTCTTGGATTAATCCCTTGATCATTATGTAGTGACCTTCTTTGTCTCTTGTAATAGTCTTTATTTTAAAGTCTATTTTGTCTGATATGAGAATTGCTACTCCAGCTTTCTTTTGATTTCCATTTATGTGGAATATCTTTTTCTATCCCCTCACTTTCAGTCTGTATGTGTCCCTAGGTCTGAAGTGGTCTCTTGTAGACAGCATATATATGGGTCTTGTTTTTGTATCCATTCAGCAAGCCTGTGTCTTTCGGTTGGAGCATTTAATCCATTCACATTTAAGGTAATTATCGATATGTATGTTCTTGTTACCATTTTCTTAATTGTTTTGGGTTTGTTTTTGTAGGTCTTTTCCTTCTCTTGTGTTTCCTGCCTAGAGAAGTTCCTTTTGCAATTGTTGTAAAGCTGGTTTGGTGGTGCTGAACTCTCTTAACTTTTGCTTGTCTGTAAAGGTTTTAATTTTTCCATCAAATCAGAATGAGATCCTTGCTGGGTAGAATAATCTTACTTGTAGGTTTTTCCCTCTCATCACTTTAAATATGTCCTACCACTCCCTTCTGGCTTGCAGAGTTTCTGCTGAGAAATCACCTCTTAACCTTATGGGGATTCCCTTGTGTGTTATTTGTTGCTTTTCCCTTGCTGCTTTTAATTTTTTTTCTTTGTATTTAATTTTTGATAGTTTGATTAATATGTGTCTTGGCATGTTTCTCCTTGGATTTATCCTGTATGGGACTCTCTGCACTTCCTGGACTTGATTGACAATTTCCTTTCCCATATTAGGGAAGTTTTCAACTATAATCTCTTCAAATATTTTTTCGCACCCTTTCTTTTTCTCTTCTTCTTCTGGACCCCTATAATTCGAATGCTTTTGTGTTTAATGTCCCAGAGGTCTCTGAGACTCTCCTCAATTATTTTCATTCTTTTTTCTTTTTTCTTCTCTGTGGTAGTTATTTCCACTCTTTTATCTTCCAGGTCACTTATCCATTCTTCTGCCTCAGTTATTCTGATATTGATTCCTTCTAAAGAATTTTTAATTTCATTTATTGTGTTGTTCATCATTGTTTGTTTGCTCTTTAGTTCTAGGTCCTTGTTAAACATTTCTTGAATTTTCTCCATTCTATTTCCAAGATTTTCGATCATCTTTACCATCGTTACTCAGAATTCTTTTTCATGTAGACTGCGTATTTCCTCTTAATTTGTTTGGTCTGGTGGTTTTTTATCTTATTCCTTCATCTGCTGCATATTTCTCTGTCTTCTCATTTTGTTTTACTTACTGTGTTTAGGGTCTCCTTTTCACAAGCTGTACGTTCGTAGTTCCCATTGTTTTTGGTATCTACCCTCAGGGGGTAAGGTTGGTTCAGTGGGTTGTGTAGGCTTCCTGGTGGAGGGGACTGGTGCCTGTGTTCTGGTGGATGAGGCTTGATCATGTCTTTCTGATGGGCTGGACCATGTCCTGTTGTGTGTTCTGGGGTGTCTGTGAACTTAGTATAATTTAGTCAGCCTCTCTGCTAATGAGTGGGGTTGTGTTCCTGTCTTGCTAGCTGTTTGGCTTGGGGTGTCCAGCAATGGAGCTTGCTCACCATTGGGTGGAGCCGGATCTTAGCATTGAGATGGATATCCCTTGGAGAGCTCTCGCCAATTGATATTATGTGGGGCTGGGAGCTCTCTGGTGGTCCATGTCCTGAACTCAGCTCTCCCCCCCTCAGAGGCTCAGGCCTGACACATACGGAGGACCAGGACCCTCTCAGCCACACGGCAAAATTCACAAAGCTGAGCAGGAGAAGTGCTGGAAGTAACTCCTATGCCTGTGGCTCTGCTTAACCATGTTAATATGTCCTGAGTGGAGGCTGTTCTCCAAAAGCAGTGGAGAACTGAGAAGAGTAAACACTCGCTCAGCAAATAAGTCCGGAATACATATGCTTTTGCCTACGTGTACCACCCTTTCTCTTTTCAACCTCTGCTATGTTCTCCTCTTCATTTAGGACAGTTAAATTGACTGGTGGTTTTAGTAAATTAACTTTGTTTCCTTACTACAGGGTTTTTGAGAGACTTTGATCTATTAATGTATGAAAGGAAAAGACTGTGTACTATGACATTTCCAGACATCTTAGAAGAATAGCTCTTTTCTGAGAGGAGTAGGTCAGGAGTAAGTGTTCACCAAATTACCCTGTGAGAAGAATCTTCCTGGAGTAGTCCTTCTAAAGCCAATATTTACCTATTTGCTGAAATCTAAAAAAAATGATCCCTTAGAAAGCTTCTTCTATTTTGAGGTCAACTTTTAAAAGCTCTATTTTCATTCTTTCTTCATTGTTGTGCTTTCTAAATTTCCTGTGAAGAGTTTGCATTAATTTTATAATCATAAAAAGTAAATTTACTCTAAGAACCTAAAAAAAAAATGCTCTAAGGGAATCTTTTACTTTTTGATTTTTTTTTGTTGGATTGTTTTTTTTCTTTCCCCTTTGGAGAACTTCATTCTTTCTACTAAACCTGAGTCTGGCAATGCATTCCTAAGTGATAGCCCTCCTTCTACCAGAAGGAGAAACTGGCATTTAGAAGATATATAATAGCTGTGAACTTATTTCCACAATCTATGAACTCAACTATACATAATATAAGTTTTAAAATGTATTTAATAGATCTTACTTATTTCAAAAGACTCATTTGTCCCAGAGAGTAGAAAATGAATCTAGAGACTTCAGGTTAAAATCCAGTCAATTCCTGCTTCATCCTTTTTTTTTTTTTTTTTTCCTAAAGTTACTGAAAGTTTAATTCAATCAATTAGGATTTTCTCCACACCATTCCCTTCTCTGAATTGATTCCAAGCTGAACAATCTTGCAATGTCTGTAAGTAACTGCTGAGGTATAAATCTGTGTCTTCAGAGATCTTCTCTGGGTCTGCAGCCCTCTGGTCCCCGCCACCAGGATTAGGTCAATCTTTTTTGCAAACTTTGTCTTATTATACAAGTTAGGGTCTATCTCCAATCTTTTGATTTTTAGGCTTCCATAGGTCAGTGCTTTAGCAAGAATATAATCTTGAGAGCTCACACTCTGTTCTTAAAACTAGATCTTAAATGTTCTTACCACAAAAACTAAATGGTAATTATGTGACAGGATCAAGGTTTTAAAGCTAGGGTGGTAATCATATTGCAACATGTAAATTTATCACATCACCTCATTGTACAGACATTTATACAACACTATATCTCAATTAAAACTCAATAAAAAATGAAGAAATGTAGCTGTTTCTTCACACTTTTTGTGGGACTAGTTCCATTTCTTCTTCCCACGGTCCTTCTCTGGGCTCCATATCCTCTGGGCATTGTGTTCTGTTTCTTATCATTGCTCCTAGGAATGAGAGTGCTTGATTATTGTTTAGGAACTCCCAGATTGCCATTCACTGTGTGCCAAGGCTTTTCCCTGTGACAGAGGTATAACCCATTTGTTATATCTTTTCTCCTTTCTTTTGCCCATCTTATATTTAAAGCCATTAACTCATTAAGAGACAGACTGTACAAACAGACAGTGGCCAGATCCTGTATAACAAATGAATTCTGACCCACAGTCTCTGAGCAGCTACCTCCGGGGAGCCAAGTCACAACTTCTGTAGCAATCCATCCCAAATTAGCAGGACCTGATCAGAAACTGCTGGCTGCCCTAAATTTTGCCCCCACTTTCAATTTAGAATTAAGCAGAGAAAATAAAATATGTACCCCTAAACAATCTCATAAGATGTCCCATTTCTACATAACCCATTTTCAGTTACCCCAGTTAGGAAATTGGAATTTTCAGTCCAATTAGGGTAGAACTGACCCTTTCCTTTTTTTTTTTTTTTTAACTTTAAAACTTTCCCACTTTCCTGCTGCCTTTGGGACTTTGTCAAACACGAATGATTGTGGCTGACCCCCTTGACAGAGCAAGCTCCTAATAAATAGTGTCTGTTCTCATTTGGATGGTCTTTATTCATTCCCACATCACAGTTATGATTCCAGCCTATGATGCCAGCAATGGGGAACAGCCCAGGACTATGCAGCGGTGACTACAAATGAGCCCCACTCTATTTTCCTAATTGAGCAATTTAGTTCTTGCCATAATTCCCTATGCCCAAACCCTTGCTTTGTAACAGTTTTAGAAAATGTATCTTGGTCTGAATAGGTTTATGTCTGACTCTCTTTTTTGTCCTTGTTACTTCAGGACTGGGATTATGTTTTTCTTCCTTATGACAGGGACGGGACTGGCATTCAGTCTCTGGGTTCTACCTCCCATGACCATATTCCACTTCCAGACCTCCCTGAAACTAACTTCCTGATTATGTTGGATTTAGGAAATTACTTTCTTTCTGGAACCTTCTAATACTAAACTGCCTTCTTATTTTGGAGGTTTGGCTGCACTGTCGACTTTCAGAACACCTGCTTTCCCTTTAGAGGTCTATATAATTTTGCATTAATAACTGACTCTTTAGAGTTTGCTCTTTGATCATTTCCATTTCCACTTATATCTTCTGATTTAGGTTCTTTGGCCTACTCTAAATATCTGTTAGCTAAGCAATAATATTTTCTGGTCATTCCTCACTCCACAAATATTTTTCCATCTACTATATGGTTTTAACTTGGCTCTAAATTTCCTAAGACACATTTTTTTTTCTTCTGAGAATTCATCTATTACTTCTCTTTTTGACTGTTTTGTCACTCCTGTACTCTTCCTTCCTGTTTAACTCTTTATAAGACATGTCATCAGCCCTTTATTCAGTTGCTATTGTAGTAACACAAGCATTCTATGCATTGAAAACACTTTTCAACTTCAGAATGAAGTGACACTCTCCACGCCAGGTATTGATGACATTCCTTATCACTAAACTTAACTAAGTTTCAGGCTATCAGCCTTTTTCTCATTGAATTTGTCACAGGCAGGCAATCTCTTCTTGAGAATCCATAAGTAAATACCAAAGGTTGTGGTTTTAACAGAAAAGTTAATCAAACTAGCAGAAACAACATTATCTCTGCCATTTTTCTTGCCAAGTGCTAAATATGCATCTCTATGTCAGAATCTAAATGTTTAAAGAGGTAAGTCTGATTCTTTTCAATGCTGAATGTTGACTTTCATAAACCCCCCTCTCCACATTTGACTCTCCAAATGGCTTCTCTTGGCTGCAGCGCACAGTTTATTAGTGCATGATATAAGGTTTCTGATGAATCATTTTTCTCTTGAACCAGTTTGTAAAACATGCATAAATCCAACTTGGGGTTTTGATATATGTTAATAGGCAAGTGACGTTTATCATCACTTGCCTATTAATGATATCAACACTTATCATTGTTAACATGAAACAATAATAAAAATAGTAATTATTGTAATATTATTATTGCAAATAGTGAGATGACTCAACCTTTTGAGAATTGTGTCAACCAAGATAATTTTTCAGTGCCTACAACATCAGGAAGGGAAATTCTATGAAAACAATCACCTCTCTGGTTCAGTCTTCCTATCTTTTCTCAAAGATTCCCGTGTTCAGAAATTAGTCATTACTGTTTTTTCCTTATTTTTCTCCTATATTCTAGCCATCCCAATGTTATTAACCCAAGCCAAGACTAATTGAAGAGAGGACTTTATGTATAGTTACTTCTTCATAGATTGGCTACTTATAACTAATTATTGCCTATGAAATGATGATAAGGTGTATTCAAAAGATTTCTTTAGTAAGTAGGAAGCTTCCCCAGAACTTCCTGTGGATGTGGGTGATGTGAATAACTCTAGGAGTTTTCTCATAACTGTAAACATTATGAATGTGGCTTTCAAAGATAATTTTAATTTGTAAATCAGTTATTGTTTAATGTAAATTAAAAATCAGATTGTTGATAGTAAATTATAAAGCAGATATGCATATGAATGCTAATGTAGTGTTTTTTAAAGAGTTGGTATTTAGATGAAATGGGACTTGTGTATTTTAATATCTTTAGATATCTATGCACATTTTTATTGTAGATCAGTTCAAAATGTCTTAACACATGAATCTCTGTAATTATAAATCTTGTTAAAATTCATCACCAAGTGATTCTGATATAGTCTTCATTGATTCTTTTTGAACAAACAATTCTTCTCTGATGACAAAATAAGTGATTTACATGTAAAAGTTTTCTCAAGTAATATGCATTATCCTCAACAATAGGAAATCATAGATGCCAATAAATTGCTGTCTGAAATTTCCTATTCTTTTGTTTTCATAAGAAAATTTCAGACTTTAAAACTAGCATAGGGCTTCCCTGGTGGTGCAGTGGTTGAGAGTCCGCCTGCCGATGCAGGGGACGCGGTTTCGTGCCCCAGTCCGGGAGGATCCCGCGTGCCGCGGAGCGGCTGGGCCCGTGAGCCATGGCCGCTGCGCCTGCGCGTCCGGAGCCTGTGCTCCGCAAAACAAACAAAACTAGCATAATTTGAAGTGTCTGTACTCTTTTTCTGGGGTCACACAGGTTTCCTGCTGATGCTCACCTAGCTTCAAATCTCAGAAGTTTTCCTGGAATTAATCATGGTGAAGCACAATCGCACAGATATTGACCTGTTGTTGTTGTTTTTTCCTTTATAAACAAATGAGGAGCCATCTTCTGACCAAAGCCCAGAGCCTGACACATTAAGTTCTAAACGAATGTCTATGGGATAGAATAAGCAGCATATACTCTAAAAATAATACTTCCAGTGAGATGTTTTCTATTAATTTTATTAGTAGTAAGTGGTGAAATGTTTCCCCACATTAACAAAAACTAAATGTATTTTTTATTGATTTATATTTGTTGATATGTATAATTATGTGCCTGATAGGTACACATTAATCATTTGTTTAGAAACCAAGAGTATACTAGGAGAGGTCTCACTCAGGAAGTACATGTTAACTTTGTAATTTGGAAATTGCATAGTAGATTTTGCTAACAACAATATTTTAAACAAAGCCTGGTGTAAGAATATATACAAAGCAGAGAGTATTCTATTGTGGAAGCCGGCATAGACAGGTATCAACTTAAAAAGAACCCACTTTCTCCAGCTGGGAACAGGAGCACTGCAAGGGGAAAAAAGAGAGATAGAGATAGACAGAGGTAGAGACAGAGACAGAGAGTGAAAGAGAGTAAACTCCGTAGGATTATCATACAAGAATCTGCTTGAAATTTGATTCAGCTTTGTCCAAACTTTACACAGCTCTTCTTTTTTTTTTTTTGGAGATATCTATCTATTTATATATCTATAAATAGATATATAGATAGATATAGATATAGATGGTAGATTTTAAAGAGTGATCTAAGATCAATAATAACCTTTACTTTACTTTTATTTTGCCTGACTCAAACACCTCTAGGAAAATAGAAAAAAAAGGAAAACATGCTTTGAGCCTTAATTTCTTAAAGATTTGTAAAGACACAGATTGGAAACAGTATGAAATGACAATAACGAGATGTGGGAGGTATTCAAAATGTACAGAGTATGGAGACAGGAATAAAAAGGATTATGTAGGAAGAAAACACAACTCAGATTGCAAGATACTAAAGAAAGTATCATTATGGAGCAAAACATCCAAACTCCTTATGTTTGATGATAAAATTGACTGGAAAATTACCAATGCTCTCCTCATTTTGCGGTGGATATACACAAATTAATTCACTATGGGTGAACAGATCTTTCCTAAAAATAGCTAGTTTCTCAGGCTTAATTTAGTCCTTGGTAGAATATTCTACATGAACCTCATCAAGTAGTAAAATGTCTTATTTAATTGGGCAGAAGTCAGGTGGAAAAGCCCTTCCTTCCTGCCTCCCTCCCTCCCTCCCCTCCTTCCTTCCTCCCCTCTTTTTTCCCTCTTTCCCTGTGCTTGATTGGATAAAACTAGTTTTGGTTGAAGTGTACACTTTGGATCACCGAACATGGAATATAGAGCAGTTAAAATTTATAAGAAGCATATGGAGATGTTCAGAACACCAGAGAATCCCAACCTGGGACATTCGGCTGAGGAGTTTCACTTTTTTAATGAGTGCCTTGAGGTGATGATTTCTTTTTTTTTTCTTTTTAACAAGGCATTGATTTTTTATTTTTTTGGTAAAAATCATAGATGTCTCCTAAGAGTATAAAAACAAATGTAAAAATCAAATACAGGAACAAAATTGAACCAAAAAAATTGAAAATTATTTGTTTTATAACTTGTTTGCTTGCTGCTTTAGGTGATCGTTCTATACATGGAATTTCTTTCTGAATCATTGGCAGATTCCAGAGCTTTTTCAGTTGTGTCCATAACACATCAGAGTTTTTAGGGACTCCTGTTTGCAAAACATTTTACAAGGTTTCATGAGGAATATAAAGAAGAAGGTGAAATTCTTGCTTTGAACTGTTTAGAATTTAGCAATGAAGACAGAAAGGACTCATAAAACAGCAGGAGGGGAAATCTTGGAAATTCAGTAAGTCTATTTTTTCTCAAGTACTCCGAGAATCCTCACTGTATTACAGAAAAGACCTGTAAGAGCCAACATTACTGTGCTGTGTATTTATAAAAATTATGGAATTAACTGCCAACGTCAATCTCTATGTCAGAAAGCTTTTTGCAAAGAGCCAATTTAAGGAAAGTACTTTAACTTTGATCCCAATGCAGTACATTATGGTGCTAAGTTCCTTCCTTGTATTCTGTGGATCCATACCCTGAGATGTGAGAGGCAGAAAAGTACTACTTGCACCTGTAATTGCTTTCCAGAAAACAAAGAATTCATTTAAAAACATATGTCAAGAGCTAGAGCTAAATGATTTTGTTTATGTTCAGCTCAGATTAAAATTACTTTTACTGTAACAAAACCCCCTTTAATACCATGTATTTCTATGCATGACTTTAAAGCCATATTCAAAGTGATGAATAAACATTGCAGAATATAGACAATAAAGGAATGTAGACTGGAACAGTAGCAATATCATTATGCGTCAGCTTCAATCTTTTAGAAAACATAAAATAGAAAATATAGGTATAAGTTATTTAGAGAATCTAAATAGATGTTTCATAACTTTTCATCAGAATTTAAAAATTGAATCTCCAATATTTTGATCATTCTAAACACCATATATATATGTAAATCTATTTGTAATGAAATAATATAAATTAGGTAAAAATAAAGAGAGATATTGAAGAATGGTACCAGTAAATCAGTAAATTTAGAATTTTTATTTGGCTGAATAATAAAATTACTTAAGGCAGTCAGATGTCCAGAATATATACATTTATATTTATTTTTCTTTCATCACTGGTTGCATTATATCTCAGATTTATGGTTCAACTTTTACATTAATTTTTTTCCATAAGACTAGTGTCTAAAAAGAAATACAGGAAAGACAAAGTCAATGATTTATAGAGACATTTTTCAAAAACACAAGGTTTATATATGGCATTCCTTTTCCTTTGAAGTTTTAGTTTTGGAGCTTAAGATCTTTATTTTTATGCCATGTGAGATGGTTACTCTTTGAAATATTCTGAATGGATCAAATAGTTCATCTTGTGAGAGCTTTCAGAAGTGGGGTTAGACACCTGATATTTCAGAGAATCTAAGTTCACATTACTTTTTTATATTTTAAAGGTTATCTCAGCTCTACCCTTATATCCATTCACTCAATACATATTTATTGAGTATGGAATTGGTAGTAGGAGCATGTCAGTGGTAGGTTCTATGTTTACCTTGGTCATGTCTCATAAGAAAGAAAATGTGCAAAAATAAATATAATAAAGGGATAAGGACAAGCTACAAAGGGATAAGGACCAGAAATAGAACAAACCCCTTTCTAAACTTATCCATCATGTCTCTGATTGCTAGACTACTTCTTTCAAGGCAATAGGTCATTGTATAAACTAGACAAACTCATTATTGTTGATATGCTATTAGGAAAAAAAAAATCTCTTCTCCTTCCACACTAAATCTGTCCCACTTTTCATGTGAATACATAATATCTGGGATATTTGGCACATCAGAAAACCCAGCTCAAACTAGCTGAAACAAATTGTATGTGTGTGTATGTTTAAATAACTGATAAAGACCTTGCGGGATCCATGAACTCCTATTATAATGTTCATTGTATTCTTTTTTCTTTCTCTCTCGTGCTCTGGCTCTCTCTTTGGCTCTCAGTCTTGCTCTCCAACCCCAAACCAGAATCTGTCCCTGTTTCTTTCTACAAAATGGTTTTATCTTCTCTTTCTACAGATAGACCTTCTCCAGCTGTCAACACTGTGATTGCAGGTTTATGTTATCTTAGGCCTCAGTAAAGAGAGTTTATTTCTTCCACTAAATAGATCCAAAATAAAATTCCAGGGCAAGTCTTGGTATTGACCTAGATTGAGTTACAGACCAATCCTTGAACAATCACTTTGGTCAGTTACCTAGGATACTCAGCTTGGTTAGCCATGGCCTGAGCACCCATTCCTGTGGCCAAAGAGAATGGGGGAAGTGTGATTAGCAACCAGGCATGGAATAAGTGAAGAATAGTTGCTCAAATGAGGTGGGCAGTATGGTTACCAGTATAAAAGTGTTCTGTCTTAAGTTGGATCCATCAAGCATTATGTCATTTATTTGAGAAGGTGTTTTCACCTGCAAAGGCAGATGGACCATAACAAATTGGCCTTGTGATTAGGATGTCAAGACAATGACCACCATCACCATGGCTCTTTCTTCTCTTGTTTGCTTTGCTAATCTGCTTGATAGCAAGTATGCACTCTGCACTGCTCTCCGCTTTGTGTTGCATTGTTGAGTCCTACCAAGCCTGTTATAGATTTAGCCAGACTAAGTCTGATAATTACTTGGCATTTAGGTATGGGAGTATGGGATTGGAGACTTCCTTAAAGTTACCCTCCCTGGGTCATATGCATCAGCCAAAACCTACCTCCTGTGTTTTAGAATGAAGCTGTGGCTGATGCTAGGCTCAAGGGGAAACTGTACCCTGTGACAGATTGGTTTTGCAATTCCATCAGGTGTTGGCCCCTGATCTGTAGATTGTTCAGAGGAAAAAATGCCCTGTGGGAGATGTGGGCCCATTGGATGATCATTCACAAGGAGCAGTTTTTAGGGTGAAGAAAGAGAGAGAGAAAGAAGGAGAAACAAAGGAGAGAAGAGAGAAAAATAAGCTGCATGAGGTGAGACCCATACTCTTAATCATGGATGGCTCACCAGGACTCTTAAATATTTCTGCTGCTGCTGCTGTTGCTGTCTATAATTCTGTCATGAAAAAGATTCTCACCCTCTGGGTTATGCAGAGATACATACTTGGCACACCTGTGGCATAGCAAAGAGGCTGATTCAAACCTACTTAGGCCGGGGGGTTTAAACCCTATAACGCGCCCATTGCCATGAGGGAGGCCCCTAAACCTGACAATACTGATTTGTGGCTTCTTGGAAGAAAAAAATTATAAAGGCAAACAGGGTAAGGAGGCTCACCCTGGAATATATGTAGTGATTTAAAAAAACATCGAAAGATAGAAATGAGTGAAAAACAGAAAGAGACCTGGATACAGGGGAAGGAGACATGAAAGCAACAACAAAAACTGAAATGAAGGTCCACAATTTGATCTAATTGGAAATCCAAAATTTTAAAAATTATACAGTATAAAGATAAGAGTGTCAAATGGCTTCTGCACCTCTGTAATACAGGTTTTGAATTAACTTTGACATCTACAGAAAATAAACCAACTGAAAACTTTCTTGTCCTTAATACTGGGACTTAAACTTGGATGAGGAGATTCCACTAAATTTAAACATGGTGCCCCCTATGAACTTAGAGGAGTTACTGGGTATAAAATAGAGGACGCACAGGCATGCCTCTTCAGAACTATTGCCTGGCTTAAATTGCCCAGAGTCCTAGCATCCATTCCCCTAAAATATCTTATAGAGGGCATGGATGCTCTGACCTAATGAATAATATATTAAAATTAAATTACATCTCTGGCACTTACAAATTGGCTTGATAAAATGTAACGCCATGGACCTTACCTCCCAGTTAAAACAGTTAATATAGTCTAATATAGATTAAACAGCGCCTTCAAGGTTTGAAACTTATTCTATAAGACCTAATTAGTGAAGGTGTAAATATCTCTACTGCTTCTTTACAGCCCAACTTAGCCTAATTTTTAAACCCTGAAAAAAATAAATGGTACCTTGAGGTGCAGTATCACAACTTTAACCCTATGGATTCCATTATGGTTGCCACACCCAATATTATTGAAATTATCGACTCTGTCCAATCAGCAACCAGTGAATATTTTTGCGTTATATATCTGGCCAATATAGTCTCTTCAGTGCCTATTTCAATAGCCTCTTAGCTGCAGTCACCTTCATCTCCAAAGGGACAAAATACACATTTCCTAGGCTACCACTGGGGTACCTCCATAGCCTTGCCATCATACACAAACTCTGCAGGAAAGATTTTAACTGCTTCAATCTTTCTCCAGGAGCACAGATATGACATGACATTGATGATGTCGTCCTCTAAGGAGATTCATTTGACACACTAATTAAGGACATACAGATACTCACAAAAGAGCCTACAAAAAGGGATAAACAATAGCCCCACACATAGTGCAAGCACATCTCCCACCGGTTCAGTTAAATTCCTGAAAATGTTTCGGTCAGTTGAAAGCTGCTTCATCCCTGACACCAGCAAGAAACAGCTACTGACCATCTCAGTACCCATACAGTGTCAAGGCACGCACGCAAGAGAGCGTTCACCTCCCTTCCTGGCCTCAGGCCTCAGTCACAGAGCGCCACAATGACGCACACCAGTAAGCTCAAATGCAATTAAAGAAAAATGGTTACATTTCAGTCATCAGTCCAACATTGGTGTGAATTGTAATAAAGAGGCTGACCCCATTTTTGAGGTCTGAATGCTGACAACTTTTATGCCTCCTCCCTCTCCCTTTCAGCCTCATATGTGTGGGAGGTGATGAGAAAGACCAGGTGCTCCCCTTTTGGCACAGCAGGCAGGTTCAAACCACGCGAGTGTTGCAAGCCTCTGTTGGGTGGGATTGCTCACCTTGGCCCCGCCCTTAAACACAATACAAATCCAGGCTACTTTCCTTTCCTTGCTTGAGAGGCCTGCTCTGCTCTCCCCCACGGACCTCAATTATGTAAATATTAATCTTTTCATGTCCTCTTGATATCAGTGAGATATCATTTGCATCGACCCCTGAACAAAACTTTGGATGGGGGTCCACCTACCTCCTGGGATGATCATAGCAGAGGGGTTCCCAGAAAGCAAAGCTATGGCAGCAGGAAAGAGAGACTGGAAAGGAAGCTAGAAAAGCACTATGTCCCAATGAGCAGGTTAACACTGGTCTCCTGGAGCTCTCTCACTGGGGCCTGTGCACTCCCACGTAGAGTATGCCTTAGAGGTGTCCTGACCAAGGGTGCAAGAATCATGAGCCTTACCTACCAATTCCACTGTTCCATTAGGGCTGTTCACCTAGTACTTCCTACTTTCCTTCCACACTGGATGGAGCACACTGTCATGGCCAGAGAATGCCTTCATGTAGACAGTTGCAGATATTTGAGTAAAAGTCTTACAGTGAGATAAAAGGTGGGTACTCAGGAGATAGAAAGTGGGATGCAAACAGCGTTCGTTTCAGGGAGTGGTGCTGGTCAAAATGTACATATTTCACCACTTTCAGACCACTCTGGCCAATTTAAAGAAGGAAGGAACTCTTCGGAGAGAAATTTCAAATACTGTGCCTTTTAGATATGCGTATATTCATAAAGCTCACTTCATTCACGAAACTCCTTCCATTTAAGCTTTGCCAATGAAATTGGTCCCAACGGGTTGAACATTTTAGTATCTATGAGACACAGGTCTTAAGGAGTTGCTTCCTTCTTTACCAAGTGTGCATCTCACTCAGAATCTTTCCTTAGTCTCCTATTTCCACCATGTTAAACTGAGTGTGAGGTTATTAGTAACTCTGGCTAGCTTACATGCTTCGTAAAGCTTACTTCCTTCATAAAGAGATTCATTTGCATTGCAGAATTTAACAAAAAGACTCCAAAACGCTTTACTATCCCTAACGGCCATGCCGTTGATACACAGTCCCAAGAGCAGCCCTATACCTACATCAAATGTGGAGAGCATTATGTCCTCTTATATTCACCCAAATTATCAGGGTTAGTGGAGTGATCCATAAATTATTTTCAAGAAATTGGGATATCCAGAATTTAACATTTTATTTTGGAACTAAAACTTTTACTTTGGATTTTTTCATAGAATTAACCACGTTACCTCTTTGGAGATCAACATCCTTTTAGACATGAAAAGTTTGTTAATGATTTCCTCAGCAGAAATGTTGATTACAGGACCTGGCCAGCAAGCAGTCAATAAATGTGTATTAAATAAATTTGGAGTATCTTCTGGGTGAATCCTAAACCAGGGATAAATGCAATTAACCCAGTCCAGGGTAGTAGTTCTGGAAAATCATTTTGAGTAGATTTATATGATTTTAGTGGAAAACCTGTGGTCCTGAGAGGTACTTCTTGGAGTATTCTTGTAAGTACCTGTGAGGGAGATCTACAAAATAGTCTATGAAGGAACTCAGATGTGATTTCTCCCATTCCCCTATTTTTACCAAGTTAGGTAGAGAAACTAACACTGTATGAACTGGGAAAGGAGGAACGAAGGAGGGAATTTTTACTTAGCACACGTCTCAGTGATAATAAAACCTGGCATGAAACACACTTCTCCTATAAAAGAGAATGTACTGGGCTGAGGCCTGTGTTAGGATTCTCACCTAACTAGAAGAGTTTCAAGATCCTGAAAATGCCCCTGATTATGCAGAAGTTAGGGAGACTACGAAGGCATTCTTTCCCTGTGGTGGATGTGAAGTCTGAGATAATACGTGTGAAAGGAAGCTTCCTTTCTTCCTTTACTTTACTGTGCTTCATTGCAAGGGTGTGTTGTGTGCATGTGTATGTGTGTGTGTGTTTGAACCAAAGTCACTCTAAAGTGTATAAAACATATCGATCATGGCTTATATCAACATATAGATCAATGGAATAGATTGAGAATCTAGCATGAAGGACTAACACATGCTTCAACGTGGATGGACATGAAACATTATGCTAAGTGCAAAATGCCAGACACCAAAGATCACCTATTTTATGATCCTCTTTATATGAAGTGTCCAGAATAGGTAAATCCACAGAGACAGAAATCAAATTAGTGGTTGCCAGGGGCTGGGAAGAGGGAGGAATGGAAAGTGACTGCTTAAAGGATATGCTGTTTCCTTTTGGGGTGATGAAAATGTTTTGGAACTACAGAGATGTGATGATTGCACAATATTGTGAATGCACTGAATGCCACTGAGTCGTACATTTTCAAATGGCTGATTTTGTGTTATGTGAATTTTACCTCAATTAAAATAAAACCTAAAAACCAAAATAGAAGAGAGCCAGTGTTTAGTGGGAAGGTCACCTTGAATTAGACAGACCTGGGTATGAATGGGCAGCTGTCACCAAACATTGTAAATATTCGTTACACATAAAATGATGAACAAAGTACTTCGATTATAATACGTATTCAACAAATGTTGAATTACTATTCTCATTAAAACTTTTGAATAAAATTTATTAATTGTGAGCAAATAATAGGGTATCTCTGATAGGATTTTCTAAACACTAAAAATAGAAAACTTTTATCTGTTCTTTAAAACGATGTGGTACTCCAGTATACTACAGTAGAATTATGTCCAGATTTAGCATTCAGATGTCTGTGTTTCACCATGGAACTCACAGCTAAGTTGTCATGAAAAAATGTGCACATTAGTTAATTCTAGGCCTTCATTTCCCCTTCTATAAAATAAATATTGCATCAGAGGAACAGTTAATTTTCTTCCAAGTTTAATAGAATATGACTCAAGTATATAAAATGTACAGGGACAAATTAAGAATTTGGAATCTGATTTCCTAAAAGGATAAAGATGGTGGGGGAGGAGTAGCACCTTAGAGGTGAGAGATAATCTGGGTGATTTAATGAAGATACAAAATAAGTCGTGTCTCTTGTGCCAGCTCATGTTGATGAAAGTAGCTAATCGTTCTGGAGAACGGTGCTGGGAAGGACTTCATGATACATTCAGCAGGAAACGGTGCTGTGAGAACCAGTGGTATCAGCCACGGTTGATTAATCCTGGGAAATTGGGCGTGGGGGGGGGACGGGTAGCAGGCTGGGAGGGGCTGCCATACAGATATCATCTATTTGGTTTACTTTACTGAAGATGAAAAATAAACCCATCAAGGACAGAAACAACACATATGGTCCATTAAGGGAAAAATAGATGGCGGGACATTATTTTAGCTACTCCCGTTGATCAAGTATAGTAAGTTGTACTTTACGCCCCAATTTCGCATTAACTAGTGTCTGAGTGAAAATTCTGAGAAAGTAAATAGATCTGCCCGTTTTTATTATAGAAATACTAGAAATTTCTCCAGTTATGGTTTTACTCTTGTCTCTAAAGAACAGGTAATTTCACACTCATCAAAATTTCTCTCATTTCTTGCAAGTTTATTATTTGAATGTGTGTGTGTGTGTGTCCGTAACATTTGAATTTGATTTCTGATTTTCTTAACTCCTGTGAGCACAGCTTAAATCCAATAAGACTCAGCAGGCATGCCAAGCCATCTCTAATTTTTCTTGCAGTTTGGTGTTTAATGAAAAGATCCAATGGCATTATGCAGATAAAAAACAATTTCAAAAATGCCATATGGCAACCCCTGCTAATCAAGTTTCTGAACCACTGGTGGGTAATAAGATCTCCTCCCTCAGAAAGGAAAGAAATGTTAATCATGTTTGGAATGATGTGAAAATTGGGGAGCACAGAGGTGAGAAAACAAAAGGGTGAAGAGCTTGGCAAGAAGGATACTGTAATGGAGGAATGTTCCTTCTGAGCGGAATTCTCTGATGTTCAAAATGTCACAAATGTCAAAGAGCTAGTGTTGTTGTCAGAGTTGGATGAGGATTTATTCATCTTTCAGGCTATTTTTCACATCATAATTTATTAAAAAAGCTACTTTTATCATAGCCAATGTTTACTAAATTCAGCTTCTTTCAGGAGCCTAATTTCTTAAGATAAAAATATACATGATATATTTAAGTTAACAGGATATAGAATTTAAAAGTCCTGTGGTAGAGTTGTAAATGTAGCTGTATCTGTGCTGAAGGAGCAATGTTCTCCTAGCCCACATCTGGAACTTTAGCTACAGTCAAGGCTGGATGGTCCTCAAGAGAGAAACGCACGCTCTGGATTTCTAATTAGAACAGTTAGAAAGCCATAGCAAAGTAGTTTTTTGATGTTTTCCCTCGTCACCCTCAGATTTCACAATGACTTAGGAACTCTTGCAGAACCTTTATTGGAAGGCTTTGAGTACAGTTTTGTGGTGGTGGCTTGACTCTTTGGAATATTTCCCTTGCAATTCTGAGTTTTTGGCAATTATACGGCTCCAGATGGCACATGCTTGCCTAGAGGCGCGAGGCTCTTTCAGTGGAGTGAATGCCTAAGTGATACATATTCATGGATATTTTGAGTCTTTTCACACCACCCTGTAAGCTGTTTAAAATCATAAAAACCCGTAAGCAGTTAACTTTTTCAAAAAAAAAAAAGGGAGTCGATCAAAGTAAATGATCTCTTTTATATAATAAAAGAAGCTCTATTAAATTGCATTCCAATCAGGGGAAGAAATACTACAGTTCTGTTGACTCACCACCTGGTCTTGCCCACTCCACTTGGAGAGGAGCCCTGTGCATGGGGGCTGGGGAGGTGTGGTCTACTGTTTCATTGTGGGTGTGTGGGCTGAGTCTCCCCACTCTGGCAATTTCAATGTCTTGGAACTCACTAGTGTTTTTGACAGCTTTCCTGTGGTATTCTTTCTTGTTTTACACATTTTCAACTCAGAAATGTCAATAAAAACAACAGACTTAAAGAAATAAGAGTTATATCCCTTTGACACAAAAATAAATACCCTTTGGAGTAATCTTATAAATAATGGACATTTTTATTGTGTTACCCCAGCTTATACAGCCCACTCAAATACATGATTTCACTGATTGTCAAAACAACCTGTAACATGTTTATGGTTGATACCATCACTTATCACATGCCGTAATGCATATGGGTTTGGACCTTGGTGGAGGGTAGAGGAAATAAATCAGAACTAAAGTCACCAGTCCAGCTATAGGCTTGGTTCCCCAGATAAATTGGTAACCCTCGGTCTAAGTCAGAGTACCTGAATGGACACTAGCTTTTATCTAGACGAGTGTCATGATCCAATAACTTCAGATCCAGTAGTTGGGGTTTTGTAGAAATCTCTGAAAAATGATAATACTCAAAATCAGATGGGGGAGCATTAAATGTATCTAAGGTGTCTGTTAATTGTGACAAAAATAGTCAAAGATAAAAGGCACCTTACCAAATCATCAGGGAGAGTGGTTCTTTAGAACTAAATGGGCAGGTTTTAGCAATATGTATAGGTATCTCCAATCAAGCAAATGGAATATTTATTAAAAATTAAGGCTGAGATTGAGTTATGTGGATTTGACAAGGATTTAAATATAGACTTAATAGTAAGTAGAAAATAATTCAAGTTAGAAATCCTCTGTACCAGCATGAAACCCTCAAACTAAAAGGGCTTAGCTTTCTATTCTATAATATATGTTGATGGCCTTAAATAGGAATGGCTTAGCAACATGATAAACTATAGCTTTCAAATGGAAGGGGTCAGTGTTTACAGTCAAGAGGAGGGGAGAAAAACAGATTAATTCTGCCCAGAGCACATGATATTTTACAGTAGCCAATATCATGTACATAGTATGACACAGATGTTTGGAAAATGAAATATTTGACAGAATATAAAAGACCCTTAAGATGAGCTTCTCTTAAATTATAAACTTATACATTTTTGTTATTTTCCTAAGCTTCATTTCTTCCCTGCGAGCAGCTCTTTTAAAATCTCTGTGCCTGTTGAAAGCTTTGTATATTGTGTGATTTTTTTTTCTCCTTGTGATAAGTGATGCTCTTATTTTATTTAAAAATCTCAAGTCAATGGATTTTAATTGTATAGTCACAATCTATATTGATTTAAATTTTATTTTTGTATTTTAAATAATTGTGAAAATTACACATATTACATAGAATCACAACTACTCTTGTGCACAGGACTTTCTATAATTATACTTCATGATTTTCTTAAAACTGTGTTCATTTATGATTGACAATAACTTTTATAGAATATGAAACCTTGTATCCAAGTAAGAAGGGTAGAATGGCTTTTATATCATAAGAAATATTGTTAAGTATTCCCTTTGTGAGAAAATGCCATCTATAGTTAAAATATTGAGAATATTTTTATTTATCTTCTTAATTTTATAATATTGGAGTTAACTGGTAGCTAGGCAAGAAGACACCACTGACTATTGGAAGTCAATAGTTTGAAAAACTGAGTTAAAATCTATTTTACTGTTGAACTTGGATATTGTGTTAATTTGAAAAAGAACAGCTATGGAAGCAAAACAAGACTATTTCATATCTTGAGAATTTTAACAAATTAGCAATAGAAAATTGACTCAATCTCAAGTTATAAACTTATTTTAAAATGGTGCCATATTGTTAGGGCCTTCAGCAACTGGAAGCACCAAATCAAAATCCTCTCTGCCTCAAGGCACCTTTATTCCAAGTCTGAAACAAACTCCACCAATGGTTTTTCTAGGACAATGGGCATCAATATTTATTTGCATTTACCCACAGAATTCCCCTCATCCCATTGCTATTCATTCCTTTCTTATCTTCCAGCTTTCACCTGAGGTGATTTTCTTTATGCTGAAGAAAACCTTTTAGTATTTCTTTTAGTAAAGGTCTGTTTGCTTATGTTGCTGTGTGGTTCTCCTACTCAAGAGGAAAATTTTGGTTTGGTGATAACAGGTGAGAGCTACTACTAAGAAGGTCTAACATATGTGAAATTGGATTTTCACACAGAAAGGAGAGGAAGAAGAAAAGTATTTGAAAAGATAAAAACTAATAATTCACTAAAATTCATGAAAGATACCAATTTACATATTTACAAAGATCTACACACCCTTTAGCAAGCTAAATAAAAAAATTTTTTTTACCTAGGCACAACATAGAATACAATTAAGTTGCAAAGAAGGCAATTGCATTTTGCAATTTCTAGCCAGAGGAGTGAAATTCATGTGTATTGTTATGCCTGATCAGAACGATGCAATAAGTTCCCTCCTTGCTGGTTCTGAGTGGACTCTTCACTATTGGACCAGTAAGGCTCTTTCTGAAATTGTTCTCTTTTCCATAACCCAACCACACTATACACTCTTCTCTTCACCTCCTAAAAATTTTTCTCCGTGGATTCTTATATCAGTATTCGATAGATTAAGATGACTTTCCCAGTGATGATTAATCACTAAATTTATTTTTCTCTTTGAAGTGCAAATGATTTTTCTCAGTTGTAGGAATATCAGGCAGAGACTAACAAGGCTTAAATTCATATGATACCCCAATTGGTAATGCTTTTCTCATCCTGCTTATGCAGCCTCTTTCAAAAGGATAGAGAGGAGCTCTTGAGAAAGTGGCACTCATCAGGATCATATAAAATGTATTATAAACAAAGTCCCCAGAAGAATAACACCTGGAAATCTTTTATGGACACATATATATCTTACAAGTGCTCTAACCTTCTCATTTGTCTCAATTTAACTTTAACCCTACCCCACTGCTCCTTCAGTATCTGAATAGTGAAAGCACATGTTATTCTGAAGACCTTTGAACTAGATGATGGTAGGTGTGAGTTACAGTAGTGCAGGTAATAACGAGATTATAAAGTTGTGAAAAACATAAATCCTTAGCAAATTACATATTTGAGTGTGCAAAAACTGCTAATTAAGTTGTTTTGAAATGCTTCTTTTATGAAAGAAAATAGAGGTACTCATATGAAGGTGTCCATACCAATATACTGTTATATAGTATACATACAGGATATGGCCACTAACACAAATTCAGTTCATTCTGAACATACTTTTCTGCATAGTTTTAATATTACATCATTCGTATTCACTTGCCATCCCTGTCAAAATCTTATTACATTTGATTGATTGATTTACATTTTTATTGCTAAATATTAATAACCAATAACCACATCAGTGACCAGAGCTTAGCACAAAATTTGGTTTCAAACTACATTGGATTCTGAACGTATTTGCAAGTTTAATCAAGTTATATAAAAATAAATGCACAGAGTAAGAATAATCTAGTATGTGGAAGGTAAGACTCGAAACTAAATAACAACCAGAGTTGAAAAGTGGCAAGTACTGATAAGGAATTTCAAGTTTGTGCCAATCAAACCAGTATCAACATTGGTAAAATGCTGATATATTTTCAGACAATTTGGTCACTGCTCCAAGCTTTCAAGGTGCCCTTCCTCCACAGCCCTGTCGAGGACCTCACCAACTTCTCCACAGTTGATTACCACATAGGACTTCCTATAAAGGAGGGTGACATATGGAAACTTTGAGGCAGTTTAATGATGGAGGAACCCTGGGATATATGGAGGTGTTTTTTATCATCTGTTCAATTTCACCTCCATTTTACACTAACAGTTCATCAAAACTCACAGATTAGGTGATTATAAACAGCAATGAAAATTGATTAATTTTACTTAAAACGCAATTAATTTTATTTATAAAAATAAGACCTAAGTATTTATGTTGTGCTAAGCAACTTTTAAATTATAGGTAAATTTATACAAGTAAGGCTGGGACTTACAAGATGACAAAGAGGATGCATTTCAGTAACATACTTTGTTATCTTATTTCAGAGATGTGATTAATATCTGTAGCATAGAAACCTGAAGGGAATCATAAAATGTATACTAGCTGTGCTTGAAACACTTGCAAGTCTCCCAAAACCTATTAATACACCTAATGTCTATTGATTAAGTAGCTATGAACCCAACTCAGTGAGGTTTTTTGGATAATAAATAAATCAAATTATTTTTAGCCGGAGGATTACCTACCTGACTATTTCTCCTGACTGTGATTCTCAGAGCACCATGATTATTTATCAGTGATGACACACATAATTGTATAAGACTCCCATGTTCTGTGTAGGACTAGGCTACACAGTGGACTTCTAAGTGGAAAGCTAAAGTTTGCATATTGACATAAAATCAAGGCTACTTAAGGATAACCTTCCTGGATACCTTTTTATGCCTGAGTTTCCATTAACTCTTTAATCGTTTAGGAAAAATAAACAGGAAGTTTGTAAAGTCTAAATCGAATTAGATATGTGTTACCTGGGGGAATTTTCAGCAATATTATTTTCATTTTTCATATTATTTACAGAGCCCCTGGGCATGGAAGAAATAAAATACGAGGCAAATCAGTTTTATAATAGATTTAGGATATGGCAGTACTAAAGCCTCCTGAAGTCTCTGAGTTAGAATTAGTATTATAAGGAGGAGGGATCCTTGGGGAGGATACTTTGGTGTTAGAAAGCCGTTAAAGAAAAGTTTTATGTTGACTAGACACATAGGATATATCTCAGAAAGACCTGGGAAAGTGCTAAATCTGCTGAATATTCACAAAAGAGGTAAAATAATGAAAAAAGCAGACGTATTATCCTAACCTGAACACCGGCATACTTGTAATTAATATGTATGTTAATTTTATTTATGAATTATGCATAAAACTATGAAAGTTTTACTTAATAGAATCTAGTTTGAGTTGATGAGTTTTTCCAATGATATTTTCCAAAATTTGAAAATGTTCTAATCAAATATTATTTCAGAGAAACTAAAGATTTAAGCCCATTATGCATCTGGATTACATGATATAGTTTTGAGAAATTTATACATCATCTTTAATTGATTCTTTAATAATCACATTTTTTCTACTCTATATATTAAAGAGTTTACAGACTAGTATTCTCCATCAGCAAAACATGATATATATCTTCTATCTTTATTAGTTTAGGTCATAAATTGTATCAGGTCAGATATGGTTCTTCTCTACTAAGTCTTTTGTATTTAAACTGATTTTTAAAAGAGACATTTTGGCTAGGGGTTAAGAGTTTATTTTAGATTTACTATTATGATTGTCGATAAAACTTATATTATGCTATTGTAATATATAATATATAAAATATGCGATTTGTGTATGGAATAAGATTTTAAAAGCAAACCCAGGAAATTGTTTTAGTCTATACTACTCAAATCAACTTTCATTTTGGTGCTCAAAGTTTCTTATTTGAGTCATGACGTTTTTACAGGGAAAGCAGATTATCCAGTAAATAGCCATTTTCAAATGAGTTTAACTAAGTGCTTTTGGAGTTTTGAGGAAGCTTTTATTTTTTATGAGAATTATAATATGCAGTGAACAGTATTCTGACAATAGAAAAACTGAGCAAATATGTTAGGTGTTATTTTGGATGTAGAGAAAACATAAAGACACATCTTATTTTATCTTCTAAATTAAGAAAATTATTTTGTAGAAAAGAGAACAAAAACAAAAGTTGGTTTTAATTCCGATAGGACTTTTTTTTTTTTTTTTTCCATTTGTTGTTACTCTTCGGCTTATAATTTTTTTCAAAGTTCTTTATTCTGACTCTTTTTTCTTGTCTACCAGTCCACTCACAGGGAAATGGATACTGTCTATTTATCCTCAGCCCACACTCCCCCCTTCTACATTCCTCCTGGACCACAGGGCTTTCATTCCATACAAAATGTTCGCAGACTCCATTGAAGCTAACATTCTGTATATGCTCTAGCTTTTGGAAATGATGCGTGCTCACTGATATTTAGAAGACTGAAAGAATAATGAGCCAGGTGCCCACAGAAGCCCATGGACACCACATTCTACCATCTAATCACCAGTGTTTCATTGTGTGCAGCTCTGAGAAGTGATAGTGGTGGTTTCAGAAGTTCCAACATCTGGATTCAGCTGCTGTGATGTCTTTGGGGTCAAAAATCAATGGCAGCCTCTTCCCTGTTGGCACAGTGGTTAAGAATCCGCCTGCCAATGCAGGGGACATGGGTTTGAGCCCTGGTCCAGGAAGATTCCACAGGCCGCGGAGCAACTAAGCCCACGCGCCACAGCTACTGAGCCTGCACTGTAGAGCCTGTATGCCACAACTACTGAGGCCATGTGCCACAACTACTGAAGCCCACACGCCTAGGGCCTGTGCTCTACAACAAGAGAAGCCACTGCAATGAGAAGCCCGCACACTGCAAGGAAGAGTAGCCCCCACTCGCCACAACTAGAGAAAGCCTGAGTGCAGCAACGAAGACCCAACACAACCAAAACTTTAAAAATTAAATAAATAAATAAATAAATAAATATCCAATGGCAAACCCTGGACATTTTACTCCTCCATCCTACCTACCACTTTCCTAAGCGCTTTATTTATTTGATTAAATTCTTTTTTTGCTCTCAATATTTTAAATGTTTTCTGTTTCTCATACTGAATTTCCACTGGTGTGTTCAGTAAAACTTGATAGCAAAAACTTTACAGTTCAGAATCTATAATAAGTAAGATCAATAACTTTACCATTTAAATTCATACTCAAGATTCTTAATATACTATTTGGTCAATTTAAGGAATATTCATTGAGATTAGATACTCTAAGATTCAATAACAAATAGATACTATGTAGTTATTCCAAGAAAGAAATTATTTTAAAAACATTTTTTCTTGGAAGAATTTTTTTTGTTTTTTGCGGTACGTGGGCCTCTCACTGCTATGGCCTCTCCCGTTGCAGAGCACAGGCTCTGGACGCGCAGGGTCAGCGGCCATGGCTCACGGGCCCAGCCGCTCCCCGGCATGTGGGATCTTCCCGGACCGGGGCATGAACCCGGGTCCCCTGCATCAGCAGGCGGACCCTCAACCACTGTGCCACCAGGGAAGCCCAAGAAGAATGTTTAAACATAGATAACAACAGAGACAATGGTATAAAGAGGTCCCATATACCTACTATTTGGGTATAATCATTATTAATATTTGGCTGTATTTGCTTTGTCTGTATTTTTCCCTTGCTGAAATATTTTAAAGCAAATCCCTGATTATCTTATTCCTATATAGCTTAGTTTTAGCTCTATAAAACTAGAACATTTTCTGACATAACCAAAAGAACAGTATTGCACCTTAAAAATTATAATTCCTTAATATTATCAAATACTTCATTCTTATGGAAATGTCCATGTTTGTCTTAAAAGGGGTATTTTTACATGTGATTTGTTCAAATCAGCATCTGAAAAAGATGTAAACCCTGCATCTTTTTTTTTTTTTTTTTTTGCACTACTTGGGCCTCTCACTGTTGTGGCCTCTCCCGCTGCGGAGCACAGGCTCCAGACGCGCAGGCTCAGTGGCCATGGCTCACGGGCCCAGCCGCTCCGCGGCACGTGGGATCCTCCCAGACCGGGGCCCGAACCCGTGTCTCCTGCATCGGCAGGCGGATTCTCAACCACTGCGCCACCAGGGAAGCCCAACCCTGCATCTTTTATGTCTCTTAAATCTCCTTCCGTCTAGAATAGTCTGCACCCTTTGCTTTTCATGGCATTAATCTGGGTTTGTAGATTTGAAGATTTATGGGACAAAAATTTCTTTATGATATATATTTTTTCACCTTATGAAGTCGATGAGTCCATTTGCTGACAGTATGAGATGAAGGCTGAATTTTGAAAAGAGTGAAATGGTGGAAAATGGAATAGGATCTTCTTAAGTACACATTTTCCTATACTAGAAGTTTGGTAATCATCAATTTATGATAGGATTTTTTTTTTCTAAGGAGCAGCAGAGATAAAGGAATGGAGAAGGCAGTAGTTTGAAAACATCTTATTTTTCATCCCCACTGTAAATGAGAAAGAAAACGGGACCAGGAAATTAAGACTTTAGACAAGACAGCAGTTGAATACATGGACAATGTGATCTAGATTTACAGGATTTATGTGTCCAGGCTGCACTGGGAAAGGTATAAAGACTAGAAGGAACTAACGGAGATACAAATTATTTAAAGGCTCAGTGTATTGCCTTTCCTGATCAGACTGAAGAACAGTGTAGCCAAACAAGCAAGCTGGAAGAACAGAATAATGGGAAAAATAAGAATAACAAAATGATCACAGTAGCTATAATAATGTTAAATAATAGGTGGCTGAAATTTATTTACCTTTTATTGTATGCAAAATTTTCAGACAAGGTGATTGATATTAAACTGATTATTTCACATAGAGAACAAATTTGATGCATGGTCATGAGGGAGGTTCACCGAAATTAGTTGATGGAAAAGACAACAGATTTTAGGAAAACGGGGGACAAAAAGACCTGGATGTAAACGGTCAACCATGAGCCATATTGAAGGTGACTAGAATTGTGGTAGGATTTGTTGAAGAAAGGACAGCTTATTGGCATTGTCTTCAAAAATTGGGGAGGAGGATAACAGTCAGTGAGTCATCATTCTGTAAGAGATGCTGGCGCTATATTTGTCCATGCACAGTGTGCAATTTTTTGCCCTCCAAATATCAGTTTGGATCCATATAATTCAGGCAAAATTAATTATATACCATCACCTAAACCTTTGCTACTGCTGCTGCTATTGTTCTTTAAATTCTGAACTTCAGAATGATACCCCAGATTTGAGAATATCCTTATGGGATAAATATGTTTTGGGAATTTAATTTGTGCATGAATGGAAAACAGTGAGCTACAAATGACGTATAGGATGACACACTTGATATCTCCACTAGCATCTCCCTAAGGAAGTAATGACATAGTTGACTATATGTAGCTGTAGTATTATTTCTGTCCTGATAATATCCATATTCTTTTTTGTTATTGGTCTTCATTACTCATTTATCTTCTTCTGCCTCATCTGTATGTGTGAGAAGAGTTAGTTAATTGTTTCAGGGCATTTTTAGTAGCTGCAGAACATTTAGAATTTGTCTGCAGTTGTACAAAAAGAAACTAAGTTCATAGCCTTTATCGACTCATTATATAGCTTAAGCTAATGTTGTTTCTAACTGCATACTTTTACAGAATGTAATACAAGAGCTTATGGCGGTTTACTCCCTTCCATTTTATTCTATAAACAATTCTCACTACAACTGACTCTTAACTAGGAATGCCACTGAAGTAATTTAAAAAGATTATACATACTTCTGAATAGTTTTTTAACTCTAACTTGAAGGTATCTTTCCCTATTCAAAGTCTTTTCCTGTGTATCACCTTATGTTATACTATCAACCTTCTTAACTGCCTGCCACTACTTGTTCATGACCACTTAACATATCACTTCAATTCCACACTCTTAAACTCAGGAGAACCAAAATACAACCTTAAATTCCTTCATGTTTTACCAGTAATCACAGTTTTTAATCCACTGGCAAGTCCTGAAAACTGTACATATCCTTCTACCTTTCCTCACACTGTACTAGACCCCCACCCCATCTCCTGCACAGGGACTTCTAGCATCCATCTGACCAGCTCTCACTGTCTCTAGATATAAGGTAACGCCTTTGTGATATCTATCAGATCACAATATTAACATCTTAAAATCTTCAAGTGACTTCCTATTGCAATTATTTATATCCTGATAGATGAGTTGGTTCGTGCTCACCTTTCTGTGGTCTTCTCTAACGGGATTCTTTCTCTCCCTTACACAAGCCATGCTGTTCCAATTCTCAGAGCCTTGCAAAGACTGATCCCACCCTTTGGAATTCTTTTACCGCAGCGCTCATATATGGCTCATTTGCATTATTCAAGTCACAAACCAAATGATACCTTCTCCTGATACCTCCCCAACACATAGAAATGAATTTCACCCATACGACCTTTAATCCTCTTTCCTTTGACCCCATTTTATTTTTCTTCATAGAGTTTATCATGACTAAAAGTAATCTTATTTATATGTTTATTGACTACCTATTTCAATTGGAGAATAAGTATGGTCGTTGACCTTTTCTGACTAATCTAATCATCAAAAATCATACAAGAGAGCTTATCATACGGTAAGAATTCAATAAATACCTGAATGAATGGATAGATGACCAGTGCATTTGGATTACTTAGTGATTCAGAAACAAAGTAATTTTAAACAAACTTGAAATCATAAACATTTCCTTTATAATAAATTTATGTATTTTTTTGCTCTTTTACAACTAAATAGAGGATGCATGCCAGGTACGATAATGCCATCATTAATATAAGGTTTGAAAGCGTTATAATCACCTTAAGCTCAAAAAATTTATTATTCATCTAAATATAATTAAAGTGGTAATAATGTGTATTGAATGCTTTCATGGTAAGTCTATGCTACCAATTTCCTTTTACATGACAGGTACTGGAACTTTATAATTATATGTATCTTACTGCAACAGAGACTGTAGGTTTGTAGGCATGTGTGTGTGTGTTCATGTATGTATACATTTTTTGCCCTGTTATGGCAGTGACAAAGTACTACGATTATTTCCAAATAGATGTATTTGAGTTATAAAGCACTTTAAAATCTGTTTTGAAAAATAACACCTAAATATTTATGAAACCACACAGGATTTTAAAAAGCTGTGGTTAAGAATTTTAAACTATTCTTTTTACTATGAAATATTTCAGACATGAAAGGTATGATGCATAACATAATAAATACCCATACGTTTAACTCCCAGCTTAAGGAAAAAAAAAAAAACTATAAATAGAAGCCTGTGTGTACCCCTCTGCAATCACAACCTTTCTTTAACCCTGAACAAAGTAAGCATTATTCTGAATTTGGTACATTTGATTCCCATGCTAGTCTTAAAATTTTAAGACCTTTTTTTAATCTCTAGACTACATATATTGTTTTGCATGCTTTTAGATTCTTTAATGTATACTTCAATTTGCTTTTATTCTTTGCTCAAAATTTTCAAAGATTCATACATACTGATTGTTGGGAGTTGTAGTCCATTTGTTCTCACTACAGCTTAGTGTTCTGTGTGACGCCTTTAGTAAACCTTATCTAATTTCATAACTAAATCTTAATGAACATCGAGGTTGTTCCCAGTTACAACAGTGCTATTAGCATTCTTGTTCATTTCAATCACATTCCCAAGAGTTTCTCTAGGACACAGTTAGCAATGGGATCTTCACTTACTTGATATTGCTGAGTTGTTCTCCAAAGTGATAGTCCAATTTACACCTTCATCAAAAATGTAGTAGATTTCCTGTTCCTCCACACTCTTGGGAAAAATGTGACTTTAAAGCTTCCTCATTTTTGCCTATCTAAGGAGTTTTAAATGTATCTCTGTGATTTTAATTCCCATTATCCTGATTACCAGTGAAGTCGAGTATTTTTTCATGAACCACCTTTATTTTGTGTAATTTTTCTCCATTTTTATTTTTATAGATTTTTAAAATGCAAATTATAAGATTCAGTTTACTACCATTGTATTTAGAATTATTGCCCCTGAGTTATTGATTGGAATTAGCCTGCAATTTTCTTTTATTAGAGTCTCCTTGTATGGTTTTCATATTAGTATTATATGAGGCAGAGAGAGTAAATTGGGAAGTGTTCCCTCTTTATATTCAACTGTAGCATCTGTAATAGCTTAGATTTGTCTCTTCCTCAGATGGTTAGTACAATTTTCTTTTTTTATTATGCAGACCTGATACGTGTACATGTTTGCTTTAATCTTGCTAGGTTTTTAAACTTCTGATTTAATTTATTTCTTCTTGAGTCATTTTTATTGAGCAAGATTTTCCTATGAAATAGTTCATGCTGTCATAAGATACACAGTTGCTGACATAAATTTGATCACAATATTATTGCTGTTTTCTTCTTCATTATAATTGTACCTGTATCCATTTACTTCCTAGTGCTATCTCTTTTGCCCTCTTTTCTAAAGATAAATCTTAGGTGGTGCTTCAGTTATATATTCTCACAGAATCTCACTTTGACTTTATGAATGCTGGTTTTATTAGATTGTAAAATAATTGAGTTGACTATTTGTGGGAATATTCTGAGGCCTGTTTTAAGGGTGCATTCTTCCAAAACAGTATCTATCTATCTATCTATTAATCTATGTAATAGATAGATAATAAATAAGTGTATATATGAATAAATATATATATTCAACTTTGGGTTTCTTGGCCAGACCCTCCCATGAGTGTGTGTGTGTGTGTGTGGTGTGTGTGTGTGTGTGTGTGTGTGTGTGTGTGTGGTCTTTATTTTTAAACCTGTGTGCTTGAGGGCAGACCTAGACTTTATTTTTTTCCTTCACATTAGAGCATAGACCTCATCAGAGTAATTTCCTTTTTGCTGATTATACTTAGCCTATCCTTTCCCCGGAAAGAGAGCCCTCGAAGGTTTCTGGCTTACCTGGAGCATTGATTATATTGTATTGTGGGGACCTAAAGCCTTATCTCCTGTCTTCTGGCAGACATTAAAACCTCAAATTATAAATTATGGAGATCAAGAGATTCCCAAGGAGTAGCTAGAGAGTGAAAACATTCTCTATGACATGGTTTTTGACTCTCATTGTTTTTGGACTTGAGTAATTTCTCATACTTTTATTGCAATGTCCCCTGTTCATTTAAAAGATGTGTTTTTATATCTTCTCCCACATTTGTGTGTCTTGTAGAAGAGTATTTAGATTTAATTGTTGACCACAATGCTAAAAATTACACTCAACCTACACTTACATATTAAGTTTCCTTTCTTAGGTTAATAAATATAAAATGCAAACATCAGTAACTCTCAACATTTATATTTTAACTAGTGACTTTTAAAATAATGGACATTATTCCCCAGTGTCCATAATTTTTAAATTTCATTTGTTCCTACAATATTTGCCTTCAGATAATGTTCTAATTTGGTTCATTTTATATCATCTAAGATATTCCTGCTTTTTTAGCCATGGGATATAAAACCAAAAATAACCAAAAAATCAATCTCTTTTATAAAACAATCTCATGTGGGGATCCTTATTTGAGGCAAAGGATGAGTTATAACAACCTTCCATCCATAAGTTGTTACTTCCAAAATGGTTTTATAGACTTTCCCAAACTTCTTGTTTACTCTTCCTAAATAGACTATGAGAATTTGGAAAGAAATCACTTTACTTAGCTTATGTTGTAATACTTTTAAAGATGCTACTATAGACTGAATATTTATGTCCCTCCAAAATTCATATGTTGAAACCTAATCCCCAAGGTGATAGTATTTAGAGGTGAGGCCTTTGGGAGGTGATTAAGTCATGAGGGTGGAGCCTTCATGTATGGAATTGGTGTCCTTATGAAAGTGACCCCAGAGAACTCCCTTACCCCTTCCACCGTGTGAGGAGACAGCAAAAAGATTCCCAGATTTTCTCACATATTTATAATAAAATAAAATCATTATTCTTCTATAAGTGATGTTTAGTTTATTGGCTCATTTAAAAAATCCTACACTTTCATTCCTGTTATTTATACAAAACTTCATAATTTTATTTGTTTTCCTAAAATGCTGCAAACAAGCATTGCAAGTAATATACTATAGTTAATAAGTTATCTAAATTATATTACATCATTTAACTTGCAAAACAACGTTGTAATTATTATAAATTATTATTATAAATATGTTAGAGATAAATAAAGTGAGATTAGAAGAATTAAATATCATGCTCCAGAATAAGACTAGTCTTCATTTAATAGATAGATAAATAGATTTAATAGATAGGGAAAAAGAAGCTCTAAGAAGTTAATTGACTTAGTCAAATACAAATAGCAAGTTGAGGTAGAACCAGAACTGGAATCCAAAGTCAGTGCTAGTTCCACTAAAATGCATAACCTTTTACACTAAATAGATGTGAACCCGTCAAACTACTCTACCCAATTTCAGTGTAGCCTGAGTGTGAAGGTCTGTAGGTCCCATGATATTTTAGCTGATAAACAACAAACAAAAACAACCAATAAAACCAAGAAACATTTCTCTTGCTTTTTATAACTGCACTTGTTTCATTATGTTTTAAAATTGATCTTAAATGCAAGTAAAGTCACGGATCCAAACAATAATAACGTGCACCTAAAATATAATGAAAATGTGTTTTTGTCAAGAGAAATGCATTATTTCACATTGTATAGCACTGAACCTAGAAGGAGTTGCCATCTTAACTTTTAGGTCCCGCTTTGGGTTCATAAATTATGGTGAAAGGTATTTTAAGACTATAAATTAATAGATTGTAATGGCCCTCAGGATGTGCTTGCAGTACTCTTGTGTAATTGAGGTAAGCCAAATTCAAGGTTAGAAAATAATGTGTATATATTCCTGATCTTCCTGGCGCTCTCTGCCTGCCCTGCTGTCAGACTTGATTCTTTTCAATCATCCCCCCACTCACCTTATGTCTCAGAAAAAAAAAAGTGTAACAAGTAGCATTTTATTGGTGTGGGGGGCGGGGAGAGAGCCCTGCAGTGATAATACCATCATGTACAGCTCCTTTCTTATATGTTGAACATCCTCTGTTGGCATTGATAATAGAGGTCAGTGTTGGAAAGAATAGATTTCAAGTCTTTGTAAATTAATCTCTGTGGAATATTCCAAGTTCTACACTCCTGGGTTTGAAACATAAGTCTGTCAGTTCTATTTCTCCCTAGGTTTGTAAAACTTAACATTAATTCAAACCGTGAAAAGACCTCAACTGGTAACATCTACATGTTTTGCCATCCAAAGATCCTATTTGCCAATTCCCTGTGAAAGCATGTTTTTACCTTCATAAGAGAATACATTTCTTCTGGTAGCTAAGCATGTTGGCTTATGTACCTAGAAGCAGTCTCTGCTGCAAATGGTTACAGTGCACATATTTTGATTTAATAGAATAAAACTTTACATCTTACATATATCATATTAAATTTGGGGGTAAATAGCTAAGTTAGTACCTAATTGAATATCTCTTAAATACTCATGAAAATCTTAGTAGTAAGGTTATAAGAATAATAGAGCTACAAAGCAATACCATTTAAGATAAAAAAGTTCAGTTTTATTATATTTTTACAGTTATATTGTAACTGTTATTTTTAAGACTGAATTTCCTGAAAAATATAGAATATTGCTTTTAGCTATAACATTAATTTAGGCTGCAAAAGTAGCTTTTTATTTAACCAGGAAAAATAATTTGTAAAATTAGTTTATCTTATATGTTTATTAGAGTTCAAATCCCACGATCTTTGACTTTGCAACCCTCTTTCCTTGACTTCACTCTTACCCACCCTTTTCCCCTCGAATCAAGAGGATTTCATCCTTCAAGTAGAGTCATTTGCTTCTTTAGCCAGATGGGAGACTTGGGAAGATTATGAAGTAAACATTCATTTCCTGATACTCACTGTATTTTAATCCTACTTAGGCAATTAGCTAGGATTTGCACAAAATGTAGTGGTGTGTCATAGCATATGCCTGTTCTATTATTTTTATTATAAATTTATTCTTATAGAAAAACATTAGCAATAAACTATTTTTAGTTGATGGAAATATAATAATTCTCTTCAGGCAATCTTTTTTTGCTTTTTACTCTTGCATTCAAAACAAAACCCCCCAAACTACAGAAAATACATTTTAGGGATCAGTGCTGTATCATTCTTAATGTAAATTAGTTTAGTCATTATAATGAGGTAGATAAAACATTCTTTGTAAGAAAGGATTGTAGCTGGAGCCTTAATATTAAATATTAGAAGTGAAAAAAATACATGATGTACTTCTTAGTACACAATAGTTGAATCAGTCCTTCTGCCTTAGTAAACAGTTGTGTCCCATATCAGTATCCTTGAAAACTTTATTTGGGAGAATGCTTTTAGCTTTTGTGATTATAAAAGCATTATCTTGAGTTTAAAAACACTTTTAGTTTATTGAATTCATCATTGAAAGTTTAAACATAAGAAACCCTACACGCTTTCTATTTCATACTTTTATATCAGAGCTAACAACAAAGGGATAGATTTTTTAAGTTTCCCAGGGAAGGAGATCATCAGGCTGCACAAAGAACAGTGCTGCCAAGAAACAGTACAAAATGCTATCACTTCTAATAATATTATACTAAAAAAGCAGATACATATTTTTTATAAATATAAATGACTCTATGCTCAGAAATGCAGAAGCAGTCAAAGCATTAACAAATTTCTAGGTAAAAAGAGAGCGAAATGGAAGTGGGATGTGTAAACAGATGAATTACACAAGACAACTAATTCTGTAATGGAAATGCAAAGATGAGGTGTTTTTGAAGTGACCCTTGAAAGATGAGTTCGAATTTATCTGGTGAAAGATTATGGAGCACCGACAAGTATGTGGGTGAAGAGGTTTAGAAAAGCTTGTCATGTTCAAGAATAGTGAGAATTTCAATGTCTATGATGCTGTCAAAAATCTAGAAATAGCAAAATTAAAACCACCAAATCAATAAATAGTATTTAGAAAGAGACTATCATGCATATAAGAACAATTCATAAAGTGGGAGCCTTTCAATTCACAGACTGATATGAAGGTCTGGAGCGTGAAGTTACTGGATGGCTTATAACGTGAAAATGAGGAAGTTATTAACCCTTTACAGTAATTGCTTACAGTGGAGGCTTCCAGATGGCAGGGGATTGGTTAAAAGGGATGATCTCATCCCACTTTTGGAAGTTGACTTAAGCTCCTATTATGATTGTCAGAAGCATTTACAAGAAATAACCTAAGTGAAGTTTCACTTATGTTTATGAAATAAGAGATTTAGTTTCGCTTATGTGGCTTAAACGGTTTTGTCTGCTCAGGAAATTCTCAAGTCCAGTCTCCATTTTGTATTTAATTTTAACGATGCTTAGGCTTAAGCTGAGAGCTATTAGCAGCCGTCACTGGCAAGAGGTTGAAAATGATGCACTCGTCAGGTAAAATGGATCTAGTAGGGCAGCAGCGGTGACTACCTCTATGAATAATTTAATTGTGATTTATGGTACCATTTATTATTTGTAAGACTGTCTCTCCCTATGAATATTTTTGGGATAACAAGAATTCTTGACCTTCAAGTTATGATATGACCTTATTTTAAAATAAAATGTAGAAGAAGAAATAGGTAACTCTAATTTAAGGTTAAATATAGAATAAACATGGGCTAGTAGCTGGATGGCCTTTATGAAGTGATACTACATTGTAGTCAGTTTTCCTAAAAGTATTTGAGAAGATAAGCATATCAGAAGAAATTTTGTTGATTCTAATCTTTTCATTGTCTGATATTATAATTTTTCCCTGCCATATAAAAATTAAATGTGTTACAGTTTTATGCCGTGCTTCCCTGTTTATCAATAATGTTTGATTATGTCTTTTGACTATATTTCTATTAGATTTTGTATTATTTTCTTATGAATTTTTGAATTTTTTTACTGTATTCTAGGTACTAATTCTTACTTATAGGTGCTGCAAATATCATATTTCAGTACCTGGTTACCTTTAATCATCTTATGGTAAACTTTGATGAACAAAAGCTCATATATTTAAATTTATTTTTAATTTAATTTAAACCATTTTTATTGAAGTATAGTTAATTTACAATATTGTGCTAGCTTCAGGTATACAGCAAAGTGATTCAGTTACACATATATATTATATTCTATATTTTCTTTAATTTTTTCTTTTATAGTTTTTGTTTTCTGTCTTAAGAAATCTCTCCCTATTCAAAGTTGAGAACATTGTCTCCTGTATGTATTTCTAAATGTCTTAAAATTTTGCTTTCATATTTATTGACCTAGAATATTTTTTTTGGTATGGTATAAAGTGGGAACAAAATGAAAATTATTTTTCATAGAGAAATTAGCTATTCCACTATCCTATATTAAGCGGTCCCCTGTTTCGTATATCAATTTTCTATTCATGTATTGGTCTGTTTCTCTACTCTCTGAACTGTTCCAAAATTCAATTTGTTTATCTTCTCATCATGCTCTTCCCTCATGTGGCAACACTAAGATTATAGAATCTCGGTGTCTGGTAGAAAATGAAACATTTGCGTGAAGGTCCTGTAGATAGTAAGAACCAAAATTGTTTTTAAGGATAACTGGAAGCGAGGCTCGGTATTAATTTGTCTGACCTCCAAATTCATCGAACCAACCCTCCTTTCTTTCGAGCAGTGCACTTTTACCAAAGCTTGGTGCAAGAGAGAATGTTTCCATACGGAGAACTCTAGTCAGGAAAGCAAAGACCAACTATTTTCTAGGAGAGTCAAGACCCTTCTTGGCAAGAAACTCTTCAGCTCTGACTTGCACTTCAGGAGCAGGGCAGGTCAGAAGCAATACAGGACCACGTAGGAGTTTAGAGAAGAGTACATGCTGTGTCGACTTTAGCTCCTGGTCCAAGAGCAGGAGAGGCAACTTACGCCATTCTAGTAAGTAAAGTTTTCATACTAGGCAAAGTATGCTGGAGGCAGTACTTGCCCTCTCTACTTTCTAAAATGGCACCTTGCCTAATGCTGAATGCCTTTTACTCTCTAAAGGCTAGGAAAGGTAGGCACATTGAAAAATAGTTGGAAAATTATTTCTCATTTGAAATGTGGCTATATCTGCTCCTTTAAATTATATTGTAAGTTGGATTATTCTTTTCAACATGCGCTAATATCTCCCATATAAAAATAAACACAAAACCATAAAAAAAAATCAGTGAACCAACCAAACACACAAATAAATAGGCAATAATTTAAAACAAAAACAAAAAAACTTCTCTTGACCATGTCAACTATAAGTTGATGAAGTTAATCACCCCTCTTTCTTGGAATATTTTCTTTACTACCCTTCTATGATACCACATTCTGTTGATTCTACTTTTCTTGCTTCTCCCTTTTTATCAATCCTCACTATAAGATCTTCCACTTTTCAAAAGTTTTTCCTTTTTTTCCTCCCGTATTATTTGCTACTGATTATACCAGACAGTCCTATGATATTGAATGGGGTCATTGCAGATGGAATCTATCTGGGCCTAATGCAGGAATTCCTAATGCAGGAATTCTTATTCGTATATCTAGAATTTCTTTTTTCTTCTTTACCTTGTTCCTTTCCATTTGCTAAAGCCCTTTAAACATTTCTGTTCAATGTTCACTAAAATATAGACTTAGCTTGTTGTTAATTAATCCTGTATTCATTTAATTTCAATGAGGTAATTTATTACTTATTGTAAAATTAGTTTTCTGGAAATATATATATATATGTATATATTTACACATATGCATATGATGGGTATTATGCAGATACAGTTAAGTTCAAATTTTGACAAAAGATTTGTTAAATTAAACTATTTTTAATAATCATATTTCTCTGAATATGAAAAGAAAACTTTAAAAAAACCATTCTTCATCCATATGGTAAACTCAGTTTATGATGAATATTCACCATAAATGTGTAGTAATTTCATATGTAAAATTTGTAGATGCAAGCATAGCATTTCCATTATCCATGACTCATTTTTGAAGCTAATGTCCAGTGATTCCTGAATAGCATTCTAAATTACTCAGCAAATCACCAATAAAAGGATAGAAGATAACTTCATAGACATAAATTATAAATTTATGATATGTAAAATATGCAGTGGTCACCTTATATAGGAAACATTAATGTTAGCACATTTAAACAAAAATAGAGTTATTTCCATGCAAGTAAACTGACAAATTACTTTTTTTGGGGATGGGTGGGTACGTGGGCCTGTCACTGCCGTGGCCCTTCCCGTTGCGGAGCACAGACTCCGGACGCACAGGCTCAGTGGCCATGGCTCACGGGCCCAGCCACTCCGCGGCACGTGGGATCCTCCCAGACCGGGGCACGAACCCGTGTCTCCTGCATCGGCAGGCGGATTCTCAGCCACTGCGCCACCAGGGAAGCCCCAAATTACTTTTTGACACTTCCAATTTACAGCAGTTTTGGTATAAAAGCAAGAAATGTGAATGTCTCTTTTCTTCCTACTCTTGAATCTACATAAAGATTAATCTCCCTGCTAAGTTAAGTGGAGTTATCAATCATTCATGCCTCTAAATGTCAGATGCTAAGAACACACTATGCAATAAGATTTTATTCTTTTGTTTGAAATAAAATGAATTTCATCTCTGTGGACAAAGAATAAAAACAAAACATTTTAAAATATCATTTATCATTTTAAAAAACCTTAAGAATAGAATAATTCCTAACACAATAAGGTAATTCTTTCTCCAAAAATTGAGAAATAGATATAGAAAAATGTAGACATTAACTCATTTAGATGATGTTTTGTTATGTAAAATAAAGTTTGAATTTTGATGGTGAGATTTTGTGTACATCTTTGTTGATCAACCTCTTTGATCTTTTATTTACTTGTGTTTACATTATAATAATATTTATATATTTAGCTCTCTGTTTCCTGTGAATAGAATTTGGTAAATATTTTATTGCTTCTATAACTAATGATGCTGGCTAGTTCTGTTTGGGTGTTTTAAGTAACTAAATAGGAGCTCACCAGGGATTTATCATTTTACTGATGTCTCAGTTCAAAAGACTGCCCTTTTCCCTGTCCTTATAGAGTTCTGTTAATGGGGAACTAGACTTTGATGAGACAAAAATGTCAAGATCTTGATTATTTTTGGCTATTAAAGAAACTGCCGCACTTTTCACTAGAAAACAATAGTTTGCTAAATTTGACAGCTTAACTTTAACATGAGTTATTGTATTCACTCTCAGTATTTTTTATCAGCCTCAGTATTTTATCATTTATTTACCACCAGTTTTCACATAGTGTTAACCTCATATAACCTATGCCTATAATGTTTTCTGTATTTCAGTTATCTAAAATAGATTGACAAGATTATATATTTTAAGACTATCTGGATTGAAAAATGGAGTTCAGTCATATTATAACCTTATTTTTATTATTTTTACATTTCTTGGTAAATAGAAAATGCCTGGATAAAACATAATCTTGTATATCTAGATGGTTCAGGCATACCAAGGTAGATGCCATCTAAAACAGAAAAATCAGAAAATCTTGATTGACAGTTTGGAAACCTTCTGATTCACAATAGAATAAGCAAAGGTCCGATGTAGATACGTTGCTTGTAAGTTGACACTCTGACATCAAACCTGAATAGGATACAAGAGCAATAAACACTTAACTTCTACAAGGAGGGGCAGCTGGTGTGGCAAAATAATATGAATAAGTTATTAATCCAGAAAAAAATGCAATGAGAAGGAATGCATTTATCTGATAATAATGGTCTACTCTTCAAGCTTAGCTAATACAGTCATGCAAATAGAATCTGATTGGCAGTCCTGCAGAAAATAAAATATACCTCTATATTTCATCCATTATTTTCTTACCAGTGCAATTATATTACCTAGTTGATTGTCTCCATAGAGTTCTTGGGTTAAGATTCTGAAATTACTGGTGTAATATTTTAAAAGCAGGGAAGCTATTTGTAATAATGCCCACAGTTGAAGGTTATACTTTGGCTTTGTCACTGGTTGCTTGGCAATAATTTACTGAAACCTGCCTCAGTGAGTATTCCCCTAAATCTTCTCATCTATGATCTCTCTTCAACCTCATAATAACCCATCAAGACACTGTGATATTTACATTTTTCAGATCAGGGACTGTGTGTTGTTAAGTTAAATAACTTACCCTCTAATTTTGAAGATTCCTGAAACAATATCACTCCAAATGGTTAACAGCTATGTTATTATTAATATTACTTTGATTATAATATAACAAATGTCAGGGCAGAGGCTTCACCCAGTTCTCCTTACTACTTCTGCTGAAGGGCACCAAGCTTGACACTGGCTGCCTGTTCTGTCTCTGCAGGACCAATATCGCCTATGCCCCAGGCTTTTCAGTCAGCCTAAAGGTTTTGGATTCCAAACCACCCCTCTCTGTCCAATGACATGATTCCAGGCTTCTCACACCTTTCTGTTCATTTGTCAGAGCTTCTCTTTCTCACTGACACTGCAATAGAACCCCTTACTCAGGCTTCCTGTCACCATCAAGCAGGAAAAAGAACCCAGAACAGATGCAGACCCACTTTGGGCTCTATTTCTCAATGGTTTTAATCCATGCTTAACTACTTAAGAAGACTTTTTTGATCTTTGGTCTGTGTATTCAATTACATGAGCAGTTATTGGGCATATGTTATGCATAAGGCACTGTGCTATACTGTGACTAAACAAAATAGATATGTACCCTTCCTTATGAAGCTTATAATTTAGTCGGGAAGAAAGTATTTTTATAGCGAATATCACTTTTCATTATAAAATAGTAGCTCCAAGTGTAAAAGCAATTCAGAATGTTATTCACTTCTCAAATGCAAAAAAAAAAACTGTCATAATATTGAATAGGAAGATTTGTTTTTGCTTATTTTCATGCACAGACCTTTGTGCCCTCTCCTGCTCCCTTTATGAAACAACACTGACACTCACTTTGAGAACACAACAATTATACTGTGAGTGTCTTTCAGGCAAGAGGCTAAGTGTAACCAATCTTGAATACACGGTTCCTTAGTTGAAAAATGCTCAAAATTTCTTCCCAATTTTAAGTGTTTACAACTGTACAGAAGCGCCTTGTATTCCTGACTGTGATAAAATTTGTGATATATAACTCTATCATTAATGGGTTTAGTTTTAACAGATAGACTTTTTTTTGACACTCTATTTATTTCAACATTTCATACATGACTCCCAAGTAGGCATTTATTGCTGATCTACATATTCCATGGCAGATCGTGGTGAAAGGTAAAGATGGGATGTTATTTCTAGTCTCTAAATTAGCATTTATTCTTTTTCTAATCATCTCATCACATGTTTTGTATTTGTTAAGGTCATGGAATCAATACATATTATTTATGGACCCAAATCAAGATATATGAGAGAAAGACAATTTCATTGAATTAATGGTACACAGAAAATGTTGAAGTGAAATTATATTAAAGGGTTTTTTTTTTAAGCTAAAAACAAATTGATGTCATGTATAAATAAGTCTCAAACCTGTTAAGTGAAACATATACCAAATACTGATGATCAGTGGTAAATTCTAATCATGAATAGGATTCGGGTAATAAGAAATTGATTTTTGGAAAATCAACTTTTAGGTACTCCCAACTGCTTAGATATATATTATAAAGTTTACAGAACAATTATACATTGCATAATACTCAAAATTTCTGTTTCTAATATTGTAGGGCCTAAAAATTGCATTTAGATATTCAAATTCTGGCTCTACCTCTTAAACATTATGTGACCTTAATACAATAAATGCTAATAAATTTAAAACTTTACTAAATATATAAAAATATACATTGTGGGAAAAAACATAATCAACTTGAGGAAGTATACAAGAGACACAACTAAACCAAATTGATATAGAAAGGGTAGAGTTAAATGATTGAGACCTTTTAGTATTCATGTCATTGCAGTCCCAGAAAGATAGGGAAGGGCTGAAAAATTACTTGAAGAAATAATGGCTGAAAAGAAAGCCCCCAACTCTGATAAGAGGCATAGAACTACAGATTCAAGAGGCTGAGTGTACCCCAAGACAAATCCAAACAAATTCATGTCAAGTCATATCATATTAAAATTTTTGAAAACCAAAGGCCAATAAAAAACCTTGAAAGCAGCCAGTGAAAAGTGACACCTTGCCTACTGGAGTGTTAAAAAAAATGTGAATGACAGAGGATTTTTCATGGAGGAAGGGAGGAAGTAGCACAATATTTTTCTTTAGTGAGGCAATAAAAGAAATATCAACCTAAAATCTTACATACAGTAAAAATATCATTCATGAGGGGGAGATCAAATATTCTCAGATAAAGAAAAACTAGAGAATTTGTAACCAGAAGCTTTACCCTAAAAGAATGGGCAAAGCAATTCTCTAAACAGAAAGGAAACTACATATATATTTTTAAAAAGGAATCTTAGAATAGTAAGAAGGGAGAAAGAACTAGGTAACCAAAAATATGGATAAATGCAAAAGGCATTCCTTTTCCTAATGAGATTTCTAAATTTTATTTTGATGGTTGAAGCAAAATTATAACATTTTTTGGTAGGGTTCTAATTGTATATAGAGGAGATATTTATGACAACTATATTATAAATGGAGGGAGGGTAAGGGAAATAAAGAGACTTAAGTTTTCTAGGCTTCATTCAACTGCTAAAATATGACATCAGTAGACTGTCCTAAGTTATGTACATCTAATAGAGAAATCAGTGAAAGAAAAGTTATACAAATAGAGACACTCAAAACACTAATGAAAGCAAACTGGGATCCTAAAAAAAATTCAAGTAACTCACCAAATGACAGAAGAAAAAAAAAAAAAACACAGAAAAACAAAATGCATAAATTAAGCATTAGCTTATTTCAAAGTAATCCACTGATTAAGGGAGAAGTCATGATGAAAATTAGAAAAACTTTTGTTTTAAATAACATTGAAAATGTAACATAGCACAACTCATGAGAAGCATTAAAGTCATGCTTAGAGGTAAGTTAATAGCATTAAATGCATATACTGCAAAAGAAGAAATGCTAAAAATCAACTAGCTAGGTCTATCCCCATAAATTAGTATGCATAAGCAAACAAACCCAAAGAAAATATCAGTAAGGAAATAATGAAGGTGAGAATAGAAATCAATGATATAGTAACCAAAACAAAGAGAAGAACAATAAATCTAAAAGTTTGTTGCTTGAAAATTTTAATTGGCATTCATTATGAAAGATAATTTCATAAAATTGCTATTATACTGGAAAGATTGATCTAGAAAGAAGACAAAGTGCACAAATAATAAATGTCAAGAATGTTGACCATACGGAATGTTTTAGTCTGTGTAGGCTGCTATAAAAAAATACCATAGACTAGATGGCTTATAAACAAGAGAAATTTATTTCTCACTGTTTTGGAGGTTGGAAAGTCCAAGATCAAAGTGCCAACGGATTTGATGTCTGGTGAGAGCCAGCTTCCTGGCTCATAGGTGGCCATCTTCTCTCACGGCAGAAGGGGCTCTCTGTGGTCTCTTTCATAAGAGCACTACTCCTGCCCTCATGACCACCACCCCTCCAAATACTATCACGTTGGGGAATAGGTTTCAACATATGAATTTTTGTGGGGACACAAAAGTCTATAGCACATATCCTATGGACAAATTTTTTTAAATAGGGAATTATTGCTCAATGTGTATAAAGTTTCAGTTATGCAAGATGAATAAGTTCTAAAGATCTGCTGTACAACATAGTACATTTAGGTATCAATAGAGTACTATACTCTTTAAAGTACGTTGAAGATAGTTCTCATGTTAAGTGTTCTTACGATACACACACACACACACATAAAATACACACAGAAAAAAACACAAGGAATTTTTAGAGATGATGGATATGTTTAGTATCTTGATTGTAGTGATGTTAACATGGATATATGCATATGTTCAAACTCTTCGAAATGTATGCATTAAACGTGTACATGTGCAATTTTCTGTATATCAAATATACCTCAATAAATCTTAGAAAAAGAAGAGAAAGAAAAGAGAAAGGAGATTAGCCCTCGAACACTCATAAAAAAAGATAAAATAACTTTATGTCAATAAATTTATAAATTAGAAGAAACAGCCAAATTCATAGAAAGACACCAACTATCACACTCTCCCAAAAGGAAACTCTGAGTAATCATAAAATTATTAAATATAAAATATTAAATTAAAAAAATATTAAATTGAATCTGTAATTCAAAATATTCCCAGAAAGTCATCTTCATGTCAATGTTGCTGACTTCTATCAGATATTTAAGTAAGATTTTACATCTGTGTTACATAAAATTTGTCCAGAGAAAAGAGAAAGTGTTAATTATTCTTAATTCAGTTTATGAGACTATCATATTCTTTGTGAAAAACTGACAATATTTTACGTTAATAATATAAGCTAATAAGCTCGGTCCTGGGGAGTGACTCTGAACAAAGATGGTGGAGTAGAAGGACATGCTCTCACTCCCTCTCACGAACCACCAGAATCACAACTCGCTGGTGGACAATCACCGACAGGAAGACACTGGAACTCACCAAGAAAGATACCCCACATCCAAAGACAAAGGAGAAGCCACAATGAGATGGTAGGAGGGGCGCAATCACAGTAAAATCAAATCCCATAACTGCTGGGTGGGTGACTCACAGACTGGAGAACACATACCACAGAAGTGCACCAACTGGATTGAAGGTTCTGAGCCCCACGTCAGGCTTCCCAACGTGGGGGTCCGGCAATGGGAGGAGGAATTCCTACAGGATCAGACTTTGAAGGGTGCTGGGATTTGACTGCAGGACTTCAACAGGACTGGGGGAAACAGAGACTGCACTCTTGGAGGGCACACACAAAGTAGTGAGCACATCGGAACCCAGGGGAAGGAGCAGTGACCCCAGGGGAGACTGAACCAGGCCTACCTGCTAGTGTTGGAGGGTCTCCTGCAGAGGCGGGGTGTGGCTGTGGCTCACCGTGGGGACAAGGACACTGGCAGCAGAAGTTCTGGGAAGTACTCCTTGGCATGAGCCCTCCCAGAGTCCGCCATTAGCCCCACCAAAGAGCCCAGGTAGGCTCCAGTGTTGGGTTGCCACAGACCGAACAAATAACAGGGTAGGAACCCAGCCACACCCATCAGCAGTAAAACGGATTAAAGTTTTACTGAGCAGCAGTCACCTCTCTTTTACCTACCACCAGTCCCTCCCATCAGGAAACTTGCACAAGCCTCTTAGAAAGACTCATCCACCAGAGGGCAGACAGCAGAAGCAAGAAGAACTACAATCCTGTTCCTGTGGAACAAAAACCACATTCACAGAAAGGTAGACAAGATGAAAAGGCAGAGGGGTATATACCAGATGAACGAACAAGAAAAAAAAAAAAACACAGAAAAGCAATTAAATGAACTGGAGATAGGCAGCCTTCCAGAAAAAGAATTCAGAATAATGATAGTGAAGATGATCCAGGACCTTGGAAAAAGAATGGAGGCAAAGATTGAGAAGATGCAAGAAATGTTTAACAAAGACCTAGAAGAATTAAAGAACAAACAAACAGAGATGAAAATACAATAACTGAGATGAAAACTACACTAGAAGGAATCAATAGCAGAATAACTGAGACAGAAAAACGGATAAGTGACCTGGAACAGAATGGTGGAATTCACTGCTGCAGAACAGAATAAAGAAAAAAGAATGAAAAGAAATGCAGACAGCCTAAGAAACCTCTGGGACAACATTAAACCCAACAACATTCACATTATAGGGGTCTCAGAAGGAGAAGACAGAGAGAAAGGACCAGAGAAAATATTTGAAGAGAGTACAGTCCAAAACTTCCCTAATATGGGAAAGGAAATAGCCATCCAAGTCCAGGAAGTGCACAGAGTCCCATACAGGATAAACCCAAAGAGAAACACGCCGAGACACGTAGTAATCAAATTGGCAAAAATTAAAGACAAAGAAAAATTATTGAAAGCAGCAAGGGAAGAACGACAAATAACATGCAAGGGAACTCCCATAAGGTTAACAGCTGATTTCTCAGCAGACACTCTACAAGCCAGAAGGAGTGGCATGATATACTTAAAGTGATGAAAGGGAAGAACCTACAACCAAGATTACTCTACCTAAGCTGAAGTAGCAATACTCATATCAGATAAAGTAGGCTTTAAAATAAAGAATGTTACAAGAGACAAGGAATAACACTACATAATGAGCTAGGGATCAATACAAGAAGTAGATATAACAATTATAAATATATACGCACCCAACATAGGAGCACCTCAATACTTAAGGCAACTGCTAACAGCTATACAAGAGGAAATTGACAGTAACACAATGATAGTGGAGAACGTTAACACCTCACTTACACCAATGGAAAGATCATCCAAAATGAAAATAAATAAGGAAACAGAAACTTTAAATGACACAATAGACCAGATAGATTTAAATGGTATTTATAGGACATTCCATCCAAAAACAGCAGATTACACTTTCTTCTCAAGTGCGCACGGAACATTCTTCAGGATAGATCACATCCTGGATCACAAATCAAGCCTCAGAAAATTTAAGAAAATTGAAATCATATCAAGCATCTTTTCTGACCACAATGCTATGAGATTAGAAATGAATTACAGGGAGAGAAACGTAAGAAACACAAACACATGGAGGCTAAACAATATGTTACTAAATGAACCAGAGATCACTGAAGAAATCAAAGAGGAAAACAAAAATTACCAAGAGACAAATGACAATGAAAACAGAACGATCCAAGCCTATGTGATGCAGCAAAAGCAGTTCTAAGAGGGAAATTTAGAGCTATACAACCCTACCTCAAGAAACAGGAAAAAGCTCAATAAACAAGCTAACTTTACACCTAAAGGATCTAGAGAAAGAAGAACAAACAAAACCCAAAGTTAGCAGAAGTAAAGAAATCATAAAGATCAGAGCAGAAATAGATGAAATAGAAACAAAGAAAGCAATAGCAAAGATCAATAAAACTAAAACATGGTTCTTTGAGAAAATAAACAAAATTGATAAACCATTAGCCAGACTCATCAAGAAAAAGAGGGAGAGGACTAAATCAATATAGTTAGAACTGAAAAAGGAGAAGTTACAACAGACACCACAGAAATACAAAGCATCTTAAGAGACGACTACAAGCAACTCTATGCCAATAAAATGGACAACCTGCAAGAAATGGACAAATGCGTAGAAAGGTGTAAGCTTCTAAAACTGAATCAGGAAGGAAAAGAAAATATGAACAGACCAATCACAAGTAATGAAACTGAAACTGTGATTTAAAATCTTCCAACAAACAAAACTCCAGGACCAGATGGCTTCACAGGTGAAATCTATCAAACATTTAGAGAAGAGCTAACACCCATCCTTCTCAAACTCTTCCAAAAAATTGCAGAGGAAGGAACACTCCCTAACTCATTCTATGAGGCCACCATCACCCTGATACCAAAACCAGACAAAGATACTACAAAAAAAGAAAATTACAGACCAAT
>NC_041232.1:79237560-79237986 GCF_002837175.3 Physeter macrocephalus | reverse complement strand
CTTCAATATACCCAAATCAATCAATGTGATACACCATATTAACAAATTGAAGAAGAAAAACCATATGATCATCTCAATAGATGCAGAAAAAACTTTTGAGAAAATTCAACACCCATTTATAATAAAAACTCTTCAGAAAGTGGGCATAGAGAGAACCGACCTTAACATAATAAAGGCCATATATGGCCAACCCACAGCAAACATCATTCTCAATGGTGAAAAACTGAAAGCATTTCCTCTAAGTTCAGGAACAAGACAAGGATGTCCACTCTCACCGCTATTATTCAACTTAGTTTTGGAGGTCCTAGGCACAGCAATCAGAGAAGAAAAAGAAATAAAAAGAATGCAAATTGGAAAAGAAGAAGTAAAACTGTCACTGTTTGCAGATGACATGATACTATACATAGAGAAGCCTAAAGATGCTAC
>NC_041232.1:79230930-79237097 GCF_002837175.3 Physeter macrocephalus | reverse complement strand
CTACAGATTCAATGCAATCCCTATCAAATTACCAATGGCATTTTTTATGGAACTAGAACAAAAAATCTGAAAATGTGTATGGAGACACAAAAGACGCCGAATAGCCAAAGCAGTCTTGAGGGAAAAAAAAGGAGCTGGAGGCATCAGACTCCTTGACTTTACACTATACTACAAAGCTACAGTAATCAAGACAATATGGGACTGGCACAAAAAGAGAAACACATCAATGGAGCAAGATAGAAAGCCCAGAGATAAACCCTCGCACCTATGGTCAACTAATCTATGACAAAGGAGGCAAGGATATACAATGGAGAAAAGACAGTCTCTTCAATAAGTGGTGCTGGGAAAACTGGACAGCTACATGTAAAAGAATGAAATTAGAACACTCCCTAACACCATACACAAAAATAAACTCAAAAGAGATTCGAGACCTAAATGTAAGACCAGACACTATAAAACTCTTAGAGGAAAACAGAGGAAGAAGGCAGAAGACCTAAATAGACATTTCTCCAAGGAAGACATACAGATGGTCAAGAAGCACATGAAAAGCTGCTCAACATCACTAATTATTAGAGAAATGCAAATCAAAACTACAATGAGGTATCACCTCACACCAGTTAGAATGGGCATCATCAGAAAATCTACAAACAACAAATGCTGGAGAGGGTGTGGAGAAAAGGGAACCCTCTTGCACTGTTGATGGGAATATAATTTGATACAGCCACTATGGAGAACAGTATGGAGGTTCCTTAAAAAACTAAATATAGAACTACCATATGACCCAGCAATCCCACTACTGGGCATATACCCAGAGAAAACCATAATTCAAAGAGACATATGTACCCCAGTGTTCATTGCAGCAGTATTTAGAATAGCCAGGTCTTGGAAGCAACCTAAATGCCCATTGACAGACGAATGGACAAAGAAGATGTGTTACATATATAGAATGGTATATTACTCAGCCATAAAAAGGAATGAAGTTGGGTCATTTCTTGAGACGTAGATGGATGTAGAGACTGTCATACAGAGTGAAGTAAGTCAGAAAAAGAAAAACAAATATCGTATATTAACGCATATATGTAGAACCTAGAAAAATGGTATAGATGAACAGGTTTGCAGGGCAGAAATTGAGACACAGATGTAGAGAACAAACGTATGGAAACCAAAGGGGGAAAGCCACTGCGGGGTGGGTGTGGTGGTGTGATGAATTGGGTGATTGGGATTGACATGTATACAGAGATGTGTATAAAACTGATGACTAATAAGAACCTGCTGTATAAAAAAATAAATTAAATTAAAAAATTTTAAAAAATAAATAAAATAAAATCTTGGACAAAAAAAGAAAAAATTAGCTGGGTCCTTTGTGACCACCTTGGGGGTTGGAATAGGGAGGGTGGGAAGGAGACGCAAGAGGGAGGAGATATGGGGATATATGTATATGTATAGCTGATTGACTTTGTTATACAGCGAAACTAACACACCATTGTAAAGCAATTATAGTCCAATAAAGATGTTAAAAATATATATAAGCTAATAAACTAATAAAAACATTTAAAAATCTTAAAGAAATCATTAGCTTATCTAGTCAGTAAATATATTAAATGGATAAAGCTTGATGGTTAATTTGTGTTACAAAAATAGTATGCCATTTAAAAATTAATATAATTGACAACATTGACAGAATAGAAGGAAGAGTTTGAGCATTACAAAGATGTAAAAAAATGTATTTGATAGAATTAAATGTTTATTCTTGATAAAGATTTGTTTGTTTAGCAGTGTCTACAGAATTAATGCATAGCAAAAAAATAATCTTTAAAGATGAAAGTCTTTCTTCTAAAATCAGTGACAAGAAAAAAATGTTTATCTCTTTTTTTTTCAATTTTGTATTGGAGATTGTAGCAAGTCCAATAAGGCAAGAAAATCCAATAATAAGAAATTCTGATTTTATTGGTTACGGATATGCCTTGGATATTGATATTTATAAGGGCTCCTCCAGATGATTCTACTGTATATCCATGACCTAGAGTCCCCATATTATAATCTGCCATTCCTGGGATTTGCAGGAGCAGTTGGAAAGTGACTGACTGGGGTCTTTGTTTTCCTTAACCTATCCTATAGGGTGTCTGCCACTACTTCTTTGATTTTACTACTCAGGGCACCCACCCTAATATTCTAATCAACATGGCTTTGACAAAGGCTGGAGAAAAGCAGAATTCATACCAACTTGCCAGTTCACATGTCTTAGTCTCCCTGAGAGTTATACACAATTTTCTCTTTATCTTCATATTTTCCTTCCCTTGTCCTTGAGACTGATGATGTGGAAGAAGTAAGCACCATCAGTCACTACTAATTCCATCATCTTGGAAGGAACCTGAATGTCTAATTCCAGCCTAAGGTTTAGGAATTATAAATTGTCATAGAGATGTCCCAATATTCCATAATCACCATAGACAATCACTAATGTATCTTTTCTTTCTGTGGAATTTCCCTATTTTTAATTTTTACTTTCTCATCTTTTCCTCCACCCATGTATCTTTCTATGTGATGTATTTTGTAGTAAAGGAAAGTGAAAGCATCTGATTTCGTCAGAAAAATGGGTATTTAAGATTAGAAATTTCTATATTAGCAAATATTTCTTCAAAAAATGGATGTTAATTGGTTGAAAAACTACAGATAAAAGTCATCCTTTATCACTTTTATTCTAGAAAATTTAATTGAACTATATATATGGAATTTCAAAATTAAAATACATAGTTATTTCAGTTCGAGTGATATATATGTCATTCTCCACAAACGTCTTAAATTACAATTAGTAAATAAAATATTGCAAGTGACATATGCAGCATTTACCAAATTAAGTAAACCAGAGACAATAATTTTCAATCCAAGTGGATTATTATGGATCAAAATGATTGAAATTTAAAGATTAAAAAGGCCAATTAAAGATAATTGAACTTGTAATGGCCTAAAATTTGAGAGGAAAACTAATTAAAATAAAAAATATTAGCATTGGGCTTCCCTGGTGGCGCAGTGGTTGCACGTCCGCCTGCCGATGCAGGGGAACCGGGTTCGCGCCCCGGTCTGGGAGGATCCCACATGCTGCGGAGCGGCTGGGCCCGTGAGCCATGGCCGCTGAGCCTGTGCGTCCGGAGCCTGTGCTCCGCACCGGGAGAGGCCGCAACAGAGGGAGGCCCGCATACCACAAAAAAAAAAAAAAAAAAAGAAATATTAGCGTTAAGATGCTTTTGTAAAAGATTGATTTGTTCTAGTTATTTTGACTCTGTTTATTTTAACCTTGCTTGAGATGATTTAAAAAGAGCAGTTATCTTCAAGCTGTTTGATAATAACAGATTTTTAAGTGTTTAAACCTTCAGAGAAAAAGTACCAGATGATTAAATGTCGTAATAAATTTATTGGAAATGAATGAATTTTAGTTCCATAGCTAAAAAAAAATCATTTAAGGTGATTCAAATAATTATGTTATGCTTTCATTCTGGATTAACTAAGAATAACCTTTGCAGTTTTAAAATGGACATTCACAATAAATCTTATAGAAGCTCATTTTCTCTGTCCTTCACTGGAAGGAAGAGGCCATCAAAGGGCATCTTTGCTAAAGAATTAGGGCTCACCCTTACATGGCACCTCTTGGACCCTATTGTTTTTGAATTGTTAGAGTTTCAGAGACTTGGTTAATATTGGAAGGTAATTTTCCTATGTAGAAATGGTACATTAAAAAAGTAGTAAGTTAACTGTTCTATGAAGCAACTAAATTGGTTGAATCTTAGAAATCTCTGATTTCATTACACATGCTACCAAGTGTACCCTGCTAGGTAATCATCTCCTGCCTGGAGTAAGACTCATGAAGGGTCACATGGAGTTCTGGAGAAGATTTCCTCTCTGTTCATTGGGTCTCAAAGTTGATGTAAACAGATATCATTAATACTCTTTAGGTGTTGAGAGAAGCTTGTGCCATTGTACTCAGAGTTTAAATAAGGACTAGTTAGTTAAATTTGTTTTAAAGAATGCTTTTCACTTATCTATCTGAAAATGAGTGGATTACAAAATAAAAGGAAAGAGCCTAATCAAGATACAAGTGTAATTATTACAATTCATTGTCAGTTAATGACTTAACAAATAATTATTGACTTAATATAAGCCAGACCCAGGGCTACATGCCTATTTCTTATGAAATGTCCTATGTGCCATAAAGTCTGGAGTTTCAAAAATATATTAGTAATATATATTAACAAGAAAAAGAAGCCAACAAAAATGCTTAAGCTTAGATGCATGAAATCATCTGTATTTGTATCATTGTTATTAATTTTAATATTTTATATTTTTATATATTTTAAAAATTTTATTTGTTTTTTATTGACGTATAGTTGATTTACAATGCTGTGCCAATCTCTGCTGTACAGCAAAGTGACTCAGTTATCCACATATATTCTTTTTTTACATTCTTTTCCACTATGGTTTATCACAGGATATTGAACATAGTTCCCTGTGCTATACAGTAGGACCTTGTTGTTTATCCATTCTCAATGTAATAGTTTGCATCTACCAACCCCAAATGCCCACTCCATCCCTCTCCCTTCGCCTTCCCCCTCAGCAACCACAAGTCTGTTCTCTATGTCTGTTAGTCTGTTTCTGTTTTATAGATAGGTTCATTTGTGCCATATTTTAGATTCCACATATAAGTGATATCATATGGTATTTGTCTTTCTCTTTCTGACTTACTTCACTTAGTATGATAATCTCTATTCGCATCCATGTTGTTGCAAATGGCAGTATTTCATTCTTTTTTATGGCTGAGTAGTATTCCTTTGTATATATGTACCATATCTTCTCTATCCATTCATCCATTTTTAAATTTTTTTTAGGTACCTGGATGGCTTTGTACCGCTTTCCTTATAATTGAGTTAGCAGTATTTCTTGTGGGAAATTTATTAAGTTCAAGTGTACCTGGAATGATGTCATGTATAAACCAACAAAAAGGATTAAATAACTCATTTGATTCAGTCACAAGCCTGATAGTGGAACTAAATCCCATCTACTAAGCATTTAATCAGCAGTCAGCATATCCTTAGTATTGACGCATTGTTTCTAGGCACACTGTGTAATGCCTTGGTCCCTAGTGTCCTGCTAAGGTACCTTCAGAACCTACACTGTCACTGGTTTTGACACAGAGGTAGATTCAAATCAGAGGTCAGAGGCACCAGGGAACAGAACTCCTGGACCATTTCTCTACACTCTACCTCTGTCTTCCACATCTCTTCTCTCTTCCCCAGAGCATCGGATATTCATTTTATAGTTCTCTATTCCCCTTAGAACATGTAAATTTTGGAAAACAAATATCAGTAATACATAGCTCTTTTTCTCTCTATTCTGTTACATTCTTCCACCATTTAAAACCCACACACATATGGTCACCTTATCTTTGATAAAGGAGGGAAGGATATACAGTGGAGAAAAGGCAGCCTTTTCCATAAGTGGTGCTGGGAAAACTGGACAGCTACATGTAAAAGTATGAAATTAGAACACTCCCTAACACCATACACAAAAATAAACTCAAAATGGGTTAAAGACCTAAATGTAAGGCCAGACACTATCAAACTCTTAGAGGAAAACATAGGCAGAACACTCTATGACATAAATCACAGCAAGATCCTTTTTGACCCATCTCCTAGAGAAATGGAAATAAAAACAAAAATAAACAAATGGGACCTAATGAAACTTAAAAGCTTTTGCACAGCAAAGGAAACCATAAACAAGACAAAAAGACAACCCTCAGAATGGGAGAAAATATTTGCAAACGAAGCAACTGACAAAGGACTAATATCCAAAATTTATAAGCAACTCTTGCAGCTCAATAACAAAAAAACAAACAACCCAATCCAAAAATGGGCAGAAGAACTAAATAGACATTTCTCCAAAGAAGATATACAGATCGCCAACAAACACATGAAAGAATGCTCAACATCATTAATCATTAGAGAAATGCAAATCAAAACGACAATGAGATATCATCTCACACCGGTCAGATTGGCCATCATCAAAAACTCTAGAAACAATAAATGCTGGAGAGGGTGTGGAGAAAAGGGAACCCTCTTGCACTGCTGGTGGGAATAATGTAAATTGATACAGCCACTATGGAGAACAGTATGGAG
>NC_041232.1:79180617-79230471 GCF_002837175.3 Physeter macrocephalus | reverse complement strand
CTCGCCGCAACTAGAGAAAGCCTGCTCACAGCAACGAAGACCCAACACAGCCAATTTTGAATAAATAAATAAGTAAATAAATAAATAAATAAAATAACACAGTGAACTATACCCAGTATCTTAGAAAAAAAAAAAAGAAAATCAAAATAATGAAGTCTTCCTCTGATTCACTGAATATGTCCCCAAGAAAGAAATATTACTAAATTAGTATAATATTAAATAATTTAACCTCTGAGGAGGTTCTAAATGACCTAGAGAACTATATGTGATGGGGATCTCACAGGCCATTTTTAAATTTCTCTGTGTTGGTCAGCTGTGAGAGAAATCCCTCTATTCCAGAAAGATTATTCTCTCTAAGCTGGCTTATTACCTCTATCAACAACTGATTTAAAAGGCAAAGAATAGGACTATCAGCACAGTTGCCCTTTCAACATTACATGTGACTTTTATTTTAAGAATGAATCCTGATTTTTAACTGATATGTTCTATTCGTTCAGGTCTGTTAACTTGAGACTGTTCTAATTTTCGTGGTCACTATAAAATGACCTCCTAAAAATGAGACAAATTTCATGAATTCATGCAGTATATGGAAGCAAAATTGTCACAACTGTAGTTGTTCACAGTGAAAAGAAATAATCCAGAGTGGCAAAATAATACATGCTTCCTTTTATGGGAACTGTATAAACAAATTACTACAGCTTTCAAGATTTCAGATACCTACGTGTAGTATATATGAAAATGTACATATTTGTGTGTTTTTACAATGATGTAAAATTTGGGGAGAACTTGATAATGCTATAACTCTAATGGATAAAAATTATTAAGTGAAAATTCTTAACTTCTAATATATGTTTCCACTTAAGTATTTTGTTCTCTTTTCTTTTTTATTTTAAAAGTTATTTTAAATTCTGCCCCCTGTGTATTTGACTTCCACATGAATGGATAATGCTGTGAGAATATTGTAACTGGTGTAATTAGCGTCCAGCGGCCAATGTACTGCGATAAAACGCTTCTTTCACTTAGTCCCCTGGGTCACACATTGTCCCCTTGAGTGCACGGAATAAAAATTCAGCACTTTAATCTCTTTATTAAAAGATTCTCTGGGGTTAGAGAAGTGTACTAAAAATTACTTTATTAAAGATTTTTTGTCTGCCTAATGTGTTTTGCCAATCTAAAATGCAAAGAAAAAATTTTAAAAACACTTTATACATTGTTGGATGTATTAAAATAACAATAAAATGTAATTCAATTAATATTTATTGAGCTACTATTATACACAAGAAATTCTTTCAGGTACTGTATAGACTTTTAAAACAATATTTTGTTTCTCATCTTGAAAACCTTATAATGTAATAGTGAAAGAAGACAAATATATGCTTACAGGAATATAAGCATGCTACAATCTAGGTAATATCAAAAAGCCATGGAGACACAGAAAAATAAGATATTTTCCCACAGGGTGCACAAGAAAGCCTTTCTGCTTTAAAATGTGTTCTTTTCATGCAGTTGATGTTTTCTTTGCTTTTCTAACTTCTAGGAGTTATTTGTAACTCACAGAAACTTTATAAGAAAGCATTATTATGTTGTTAAAATATATAAAAGATAATAGAGCTCTCTACTTTCTTAGAAAATTAACACTGCATGTTCTTGGAGGGTTTACAAATATGTGTGATCAGGTCAGCCTATAGTAGCAGAATTGTGTCTGCCATGCCACGTGTCATAGCAATGCTATGAAAGCGGGAAGGAAGATACAAGGATTGAATATTATATAGACATGCACATTAGTGTTTATGAATGTATGTTGTATAACTCTGAAACATATAATTTCCAAGATGGTAAAATCTTAATGTCTTCCACTTATTTTGCTAGCCTTAAATGTGCTATTATTATACATGCAAAATACTTCCAAAATTATGTGTGGGTATGCATGTGTGTAAATAAATCATGGAATCTTCTACAGCATCACCAGATTCAAACTAGATGTAACATTTTTTGAAAAAGGAATGGATATTTTAACTTTGTCTATTATTAAGACCTACTATTTTTAAGTACAAAACATTCAACTTCTTGATACACTTCTAATTTCAATGTATATTTAATACTTTTTAAAGAATAACTTTCAAATTTTACTTAATTCTGGAGCATTTTGAAATAAATAGATTTAAATTCACACTGTGTATAAGTTAGTCATGTATAATTATGTATAAGTTAAACAGTCAGAAAAAGAAGCACAGTTCTCAGAGAGGTGGACATAGACTCAGGAAAATTTCCCGATATGGAAGAATATTCTCTGAATCAGTATACAAATGATGATATAGAAACTCTATTTGAATTTGTAAATAGAAAAAAATAAATTACTAATGTAGGATATACAGCTTTAAATACTTATAACAGTGCTAATTTATAATGGTGTTCAGCACTTCATAAGATGTTTTTGCCATCATTTGTCTTCACTAAAACTTCTTGACTTATGGTATTTGGGGTAATTATACCAGTACCATATAACACCAGTATAAAATGTAAATCAGTAACACAATAAGTTTTGCCTTTTAGAAAATGATGTGACCCATAATTATTCCAAAAATGTAGGTCTATAAAAAGGAGATATTTTTATAGTCACTGACTCAACACTCAGTACTGGGAAAAAAATGAAGCATTTATATTAGACCAAACACTGTCAAAGTGTGTATCACATTATGGCTAATGAACTGATCAGCTTACTCTTATGTAACCTTATTCACTGTCCTCCCTCCCCGTTTCCCTTTCACTGCCTATTCTATCTTGGGCAGCTTTGACAAGATGTTTTGTCATCTTTTCATTGAATGAATACTGGTCTCCCTGTAATTTCCATGCATGGGTCTTTAGTATTACTTCGTTTTGTTTGCTAATAATTTTAAAATCAACATGGCAAAAATATAATTCATTTCCTATTTAACACCTCTTTGTGAACACCTTGTTGAGTTTTCTGTATGCTAAATTTATCTTCAGTTTCTTATACTTTCTTATCAGAAGTCTGGGACAAAACAGTATTTTTATTCTAGGATCATGGAAAGAAATATCTTAGGATGTTGCTTTAATAAAATGCAAAAAGATGATTGTATCATTATTTTAGAAAATCAACAAATAAAACTGTAAATTATTAATCAACATGTGAAATACTTTTGTGTTTATAATTTTAATGCATATAAGATTAACAGATACACAGGGACAAATTGTTGCTCTGATGGAAAGGAAAAATGCCACCAAGTACCCATCGTGGTATCATGGGCATCGTGGCTGCATAGACATAATCTATGCAGCAGTTTGTGTCAGCATATCTAAAATATGCAAAGAACTCATATATCTCAGCATCAAAAAAAACCATCTGATTAAAAATGAGCAGAGAACTTGAATATATATTTTTCTGAAGAAGACATACAGATGGTCAACAAACGTGAAAATATGCTCAATATCACTAATTATGAAGGAAATGTAAATCAAAGCCGCAGTGAGGTATCACCTCACACCTGTCAGAATGGCTATTATCAAAAAGACTACAAATAACAAGTGTTGGAGAGGTTATGGAGAAAAGGAACCTTAGTACACTGTTGATGGAAATGTGAAATATACTGCAGCCAATATGGAAAACAGTGTGGAGGGTCCTCAAAAAATTAAAAATAGAACTACCGTACGATGTAGCAGTTCCACTTCTAGACGTCTGTCTGAAGAAAACAAAAACACTGATTTGAAGACAGATATGCACTCCTATGTTTATCGCAGCATTATTTACAATAGGCAAGATATGTAATCAACCTATGAGTTCATCACTAGGTGAATGGATAAAGAAGATGTGATATATCATATATATATATATATAATGGGATATTAGGTATATTACTTGGCCATAAAAAATCATGAAATTTTGCCACTTACGGCAACATGAATGGACCTAGAGGATATTATGTTAAGTAAAGTAAGTCAGTCAGAGAAAGACAAATACTGTATGATATCACTTACATGTGGAATCTAAAGAGCAAAACAAATGATCAGATGATCAACCAAAACGGAAACAAGACTCATACATACAGAGAACAAACTGGTGGTTGCCAGAGGAGAAGAGTGTGGGGGAATGAGATTAAGAGGTACAAACTTCCAGTCATAAAATAAATACATCATGGAGATGTAATATATAGCATAGGGAATATAGTCAACAATATTGTAATAACTTTATATGGTGGCACGTAGTTGCTAGACGAATCGTGATCATTCCATAATGTGTATAAATGTCTAATCACTATGTTGTACACCTGATACTAATATAGTATTATAAGTCAACTATAGTTCAGTTATAAAAAAAATTTGAAGTTTTAATCTTGAAAAAATTTAAAAAATAAAATAACAAAGCCACCTTTAAATTTTCTGATACACAGTTTGTGTTAGGCTTAAATAATTAAAATTAGGAGAAGCAGTGTGATATTCTAGAAAGTCTATTTAAAGTGAACACTAGGTCTGACTCTTCTTCACACTGTGGATTTGTAAATGTTTAATTATGTATAAAACATTATAGAGGTGAGATGCTGGCACAGTGCCTGATCCATGATTAGTGTTCAGTGAGAAGAAGCTGTCAGGCAGATTGAAGCCTTTGGCAGAATTCTGGCCACCTTGTTAATGGCTGTTCAATCTTAACTATTATTCTTCCCCCAAGAGTTTCAATCAACATCCTGATGTGGGTATGTGGCCCTATATCATTTTTTATTAATTGAGACAGGAAAAGATTGATGATAGCAATCACTAACCTGCTCATTTTTCATCTGATTCTAAGTATAATGTATAGTAAATATAGAATTTTTTTTGAATAATTGATTTAACATATAATTTACATTTTGAGAGAAGGAAGTGTCCCTGATGTATTTAGATGATTAAATTGCTTGCCTTTATTTGCTGATATAATACTAATTGATAATATAAGAATTTTCTCAACTTGTGTGCAAAGAATAGGTGAAAAAATTGTTATTCAATAAAATACATTTCATATGAGAGAACTTTTTGAATTCCGTATTTTAACAATGAATGTGCTTTGCTCACTTGTGATTTCCTGTTGGTATCACAGTGTTATCTCAAAGATAGAAAGTCATGAAATTTCATGTTTCTATTTGTCCTACAGAGCTACCCCTTTTTAGGATACAAAGATGGAGCAACTGCTGTGACCTAAATTAATTCTGAGCTATAAAAGTCAACAGGTCTCCTTAAACAGCAAATTTTTCTTCCTGTCAGTCCACAAAACCATGAAAGATTGCAGTTAAACATCATTCTCGGTCATCTTAAGAGAAGTCATAGTGTCTTGCATTATATATCATTCTAGTCAATTGGTTGCAGTCATATTTGTCACTACAAAGCTCACCCTTGCAAAAGAAAAATGTAGGTCAATCCTGCTTGTATTATATATACACAATTGGTTTCTTTAAATGTGTATTGCATATCTAGAAGTAAAGAGACACCAGTCCTGTGAAACCTGCAGTGGCAAACGTGCCTCAGTGTCTCAACGTATCTCTTTGATATGGGAGATCACTTATGAGGATGAGCACAGATTAGACCATTTGAAGGCAAATTGGCAGTACTGTTTGTCTCTTTAACACAATTCCAAGGAAAACATAAAATGTCAATACTGAATCTCTTAAGCATGTGATTCTTGACAAATATGCTTATTTTCCTTTGATAGATTAACATCAACAGATGGCTCACAATAGTCCAGTGAGACAAGTGTGTGTTTTCCTTCTGATGTTATGATTGTATTTCTATTATATGATTATATTTTTTTCAAGAGAGTAGGCACCAAATACAATCAGACATAAAGCATAAGGCTTAAGTTATGCAAACCCATAATAAATAAAATGTAAGATTAGTCTCACTAAAAAATCTGATTCCTTTTTTAGTCTATTTTCAGCATTATGGGAATAAAAGTGATAAGTGTACTTTCTCATGTGCTCCTAGAGCTTAGAAAATAACTATAAACACCTAATTACTGTATAAACAATCTTTCCCAAATGTTTACTGTCTATAAATTTAAATTTTCATAAAACTTGACTATGCTATTTTGAATATATATATATGCATTTGCACCTTGACAGAATTTTTATAGATCATTTTCAACGCACAAGGTCAGATTCTATGTTTTAATCCCTGCTCTGCACTGGTTACCTAACATGGTCTCTTCCATGTATTTAACCAAGATACCTATTTTTGAACGTGTGTTTTTAATACTTTCCTAAGAAAAAATGAATTTTAGCTTACTCAATAATTTAGATTCTGAAAAATGAAGATTGCTTTGGTCACAGAAAGTAGAGCACGCTGCATTTTCTCATCAAAGCAGGTGTGTGTGCACACATATAATAACATTTCTAAACAGCCATTAAGATTTCAGTGTGGTTAAAAAAGTGAAAATAAACACAGTGGTATTATTTTTCTTAATGCATATGCAGTGAGTGGTCTAGGAAAATATTTATGTTTCAAAGCGTATAGATGGAGGACCTCTGGGCTGCTGGTAATATTCTATTCTTGACGTGGGCTATGTTCATTTCATGATATTTCACTGAGGTGTGCATTGAAGATATGTACACATGTCTGTTTGTTATACTTTAATAAGTTGTTTAAAAAATGAAAACTGGGAAGATGGAATCTTATTTGTGGGATCAAACTATGAAAAAACCCTCATGTTTTAGGAAATTGAACCTGCTTGTTTACTTTCTCATTTTTACTCATCTCCTAAGTATTTTGAGTTTAGCTGATCTATTTCCACCACAACTCTGTTCTCAGTTGAATCCCTGATTTCATAATTTGCATAACTATTGAAGGACAGTGATCGCTCTTCTTTATAGGGGCCTATGCAGACTTCCCAGGGATTTAAATAAATTACTATACTTTCCTCAATACTTTGAGACCTGTGATGACTTTCTAGTTTCTTCCTCTTGTCAAGGTCAGAGCTGCATCTCTACCCCAGATTGTTCTCTTCCAGCATTAACAAAAGGAATACCACAACACGCACCAAAAAAGAAACACAAGGAAATTTTTCAAGCTGATAAATGTGACTGTTACATTGATATTGTGGTGATGGTTTCACTGGTGTTTGCATATGTCCTCTCCTAACCCTTCCGCCCCTCCCTTCCCTGGCCCCCCAGGTCTGTAAATTGCAGGAGCCTTTTGCTTAGAGACTCTGTTGGCAGTGAGACAGTCCATGTTACCTGTGCTGTTTTACCTGACTCCCCCTCTCCTGAGAGGAACATTACGAAAACATTTTAGAAGCCAAAATTCCCTTTCCTGCATAGTCCGTTTCTTATACTAGTTCAGTTAGTGAATAAAAGATTGATAGTTACTTTCAGTTTGGCTCATTGTTTTAAATGACCAGCTTAAGTCCTGGATGCTCAGCTCTTTTGACGAATTAACTATTTAAAGTGATAATAGTAACAATGTATTGAGTGACTATAGCATATGGATAAGTGAAGCAAATGAAAGGGTATCCCAACAGGCAAGAAGGAGGAATTGGGAATTCTCTGTTACAAGTGACCTGCACTACATGTGGACCAGTATATTGATATTCGAAGGTGGGTTTAGACTGATTTAAAAGTATAATGTAAACTCTAGGGCAACCACTAATTTTTTTAAAGAAGTATTGTTGACACCTAAGAGAAGAGACAAAATGAAATTATATCACGTTCAATAAAAACCAGAGGAGGCTAGAAAAGAGGAGAAAAAAATGAAAGAAGTAGAAAACTGTTACAAATATGGTAGATATTTATCAAACTATATTGCTAACCACTTTAAATATGGATGATCCTACTGCACCAAAATATAAGACAGATTGTCAAAGTGGGAGGAAAAAGACAACACCCAATTATATGCAGTGTACAAAATGTTTAAATATGAAGACCCAGACGGACTCAAAGTGAAGAGATGGAGAAAGAAATGTCTTGTTTACACAAAAGAAAGGAAAGATTGAGTAGCAATATTAATTTCAGATAAAGCAGTCCTCAGAACAGTGAAAATTATCAGAGGTAATAAGGGGCATTACATGATGATAACATGAACCTAATATAATTAATATCAATAGAAAAAAATGAAAGTCAAAATAATTCAAAATAAATGAGGAAAAATATATAACTGAAAGGAGGAATAGACAAATCCACTATTACAGTTTGAGAGTTTCATATCCCTGTGTCAGCTATAAATCAAACAGACAGAAAATCAGTAAGGATATAGTTGACACTATCAATCACCCTAATTTAACTGGCATTTATAGATTACTCCATCTAACACCAGCCAAATACACATTTTTTTCAAGTTCACATGGAACACTTACCAAGTATAATGGGTGAAGACTTTGGGGATATTGGGAAATAAATGCATTTTGCATGTGGAACTGACATGAATTTTTGGAGGCCAGAGGGCGCACTGTGGTAGGCAGAATAATGAGTCCTGTAAGAGGTCTATAACCTAATGCCTGCAACCTGTGGATATGTTACCTTACATTGCAAAAGGTACTTTGTAGGTGTGGTTAAATTAAGGATCTTGAGATGGAAAGATTATCCTGGTTTACCCGAAGACACAAAATACTGAAATTCCTACAAGGAGACGTACATAACCTGAATAGTCTTATATTTCTTTTTTAAAATGAATGAATAATTAATAACCTGCCACAAGAAAGTTCGAAGGGTGAGAAACCAAGCACTTATCCTCTAAGATAGGGAATAAAACAAGGATATCCTCTCTCTCTACAACTATTGAGTAACATACAAGAAGTCCTAGTTATTTCAATTAAATAAGAAAAGAAAATGTGTACACTTTTGGAGGGAAGAAATAAAATTGTCTTTGTTCATAGATGATAAGACTGCTTATGTAGAACATCACAAAGAATTTTTAAAAATTAGAACAAATGAGTGTGAATGGAAAGGTTGCAGGATACAAGGTGTTTTAGCTGTCATAGCAAAATATCAAATGCTGGGTGGCTTAAAACAACAGAAATTTATTGGTTCATAATTCTGGAGGTGTCAGTAGGACCAGGCTCTTTTTGATAGCTCTAGGAGAGAATCCGTCCTTGCCTCTTCTAGCTTCTTGTTCTTGTGGACAATCCTTGGTCTTCCCTGGCTTGTAGTTGCCTCATTTCAGTTATATTACTGTCTTCTCCTTGTGTGTGTTCACATCATCTTCACGTGTGACTGCTTCCTTGACCAGAATTTCTCCTTTTTATAAGGACATCAATCACATAGGATTAGGGCTCACCCTAGTGATCTCATTTTAATTTAATTACCTCTATAAAGACCCTGTTTCCAAATAAGGTCACATTCTGAGGTACCAGGGAACAAGACATCAATATACATTTTGGGGGGGCGGGCACTAAATTCAACCCATAACACAAGGTTAATATTCAAATTTATCTGTATATTAGCAAGGACAAATTGGAATTTGAAATTAAAAATACCCCTTACAATAGCATCAAAAATGAATTAAACATTTAAATATTGGAAAAAGATATAGAGAATCTATAAGCAGAAGCCTAAGTAACTTTGAAATAAGTTGAGTCAGTAAGACTAAAGGCAAAACAAAACAAACACCCCAAAACTGTACATTAACACTGTACTCTAGTTTATAAAATTGTTTTTATGAGAGTACAGGTTAACAATTCTGATTGGTAATACTATTCATTCATATTGGAATTCAAGGGTTGTGTAAATGGAGAGAAGATGGCGAGAGCCCGATTTCTCACTGTTGGAGTGAGAGTTTACAGATAAGCCTGGGGAGGAGGCTGAAATAATCCATGTGGTGATGGAATAGAGTTAAGAGACTTCAGTTTGAGTGTATGATTAGCTTAATATAACTGTGAATATGTCCTTATAGAAATACATGTTTACATTTATGCATGGGATGGTATATGTACATATATTTCCTTGCTCTAGCAGCTGAGAGGTTCCAGAAATAGTGACACCTCAAGAACCACCAATACTCCTAGCCCATCTTGGTTTCTAATATGCTATAATAAAGGAACTAAGTCTTCTTGGAAAGATGCCTAAGTCTCTTGGAAAAATGGGGCAGGAGGATGTATCCAAGATGAGTCTGAAGTATCTTATAGTGCCAGAGAATAAGGAAGCGGTTTTAAAAAAAGCTCACAATGATGAGCTGTCAACGGCCGTGGGAGCCAAATAAAAGAACTCTCAATAGCCAAATCTGAAACAGTTTAAGTAACGAAATAAATAAAGCAGTATTTTATTATAACCCAACGTATACAATAAATATTTGTCTGTTTATACTGACATAAATTTAAAATAACTGAATAAATAAATAAATATCTATGCTCATGTATATGCTGCTATGGCCTGAACGCTTGTGTCCTCCCCACCTTTGTATGTTGAAGTTCTAATGCCCAATGTGACGGGGCCTTTGGGAGGTGCTTAGGTCATGAGGTGGAGCCTTCCTGAATGAAATTAGTGCTCCCGTAAGAGACCCAGAGAGCTGCTTCATCCCTTCCACCCTGTGAGGACCCAGTGAGAAGTTGATAATATGCAACCAGAAGAAGGCCTTCGGCAGAAACAGGCCACGTTAGCACACTGATCTTGGAAATACAGCCTCCAGCACTGGGAAAAATAAATTACTGTTTTTAAGCTACCCAGTCTGTGGTATTTTGTTATAGCCGGCCAAACAGACTAGGACAGATTGAAAAATTATTTTTAAAAAATCCACACATTTGCAATTTGTTTTGAGGGGAGCTTGCACAGAAATGTGCAGATGAGTGAAATATGTGAATAAATCTGAGTTACCGTTTTTAATACAGCCACACTTTTGTTTCCCACTATGACTGGTGTTGAAGATGCCCTTAAATGTCCTTTTATCTGGACTAAACTTCATAAAGGTTTCTTCCTGACTCTCGGCCCCTGATCTTTCTTTTCTCAGATACTTTACTTTAGAAAACTTATAAGTGTAAATCCTCTATCTGCACCTTTGTGATGTAAATTTTCTTGGGGAATTCCCTGGTGGTCCAGTGGTTAAGACGTGGCGCTTTCACTGCCATGGTCCAGGTTCGATCCCCGGTGGGGGAACTAAGATCCCGCAAGCCGAGAAGCCAGATAAATCAGTAAATAAATTTTCTTGAGGCTCTTGATAGTTCTACAACCTAGGGTTGTCTTTCTCAAAAACCTGGGAACCATCTCTTGGAAATATAATCTAGGAAAAGAATACCCCATTTCCTGGTCCCTGTAGAAGGGTAGGCGCTTGCCTCAATGGGTACCTTGCTTCAAGCTGTAAAGCCAAGTAACAAACAGAAATAGCCTACCATCTCCCCTTTACCCTGATTCTTGAAAACCTACCTCCTCTTATTTCATCAGAGTTCGGCTCAGACTCAGTTCTGGCCTCTGCCAACTGTAATAGCCTTAAATAAAGTCTTTCTTTCCTGTTTAATTTTGTCCAGTGTAATTATTTCTTTGGCACTGAGAATATTTTGATTATGGACAGAACAAATGGCATCATATGGCATTGCTGAATGTATATTGGAATAGTGATATCAAAAGATCTGAATTCTATGAAATTTTTCCATTTGCAGCAACTTGGATAGATCTAGAGAATATTATACTTGGTGAAGTAAGTCAGACAGAGAAAGACAAATATAACATGATATCACTTATGTGTGAAATATAAAAAAATAATGCTAAGGAATCTATATACAAAACACAAGCAGACTCACAGACATAGAAAACAAACTCATTACCCAAGGGGAAAGGGAGAGGGGAGTGATTAATTAGGAGTATGGGGTTAACAGATCCAAATTACTATACGTAAACTAGATAAGCAGCAAGGATTTACTGTATAGCACAGGGAATGCTATTCAATATTTTGTAATAACCTATAATGGAAAATAAGTTGAAAAAATATATATAATTGAATCACTTTGCTGTATACCTGAAACTGACACAATATTGTAAATCAAATATACTTCAGTGTTTTTTTTTAATCTATATTCTAGTTCCAAGTATAAAATTTTATAGTTATTTGGCCTATGGCAAGTGACTTGTACTCTCTGAGCGTCAGATTTTTTGTGTAAAATAGATCATGGGTTAATAAGTTATATTGCCCCCTTATAATTTATTAATGACTTTTACCTCCTTGGGAAAAACACTGGATATGTGGTTTGAGCATATTGTGGTTTTTTTTTTTTCATCCATTACTGTTTTGGGGAGGGCAGGAATTGTTTCTAATTATTTCAATTCTCCTGTTACAGAAGGTATAATTAATTTACCATAAGAAGAGTTCTTCCTTGCTTTTAGACTATTAAATTCATGAGTTAATATTTAACAGACATTTTTAGGGTGTGTTTGCTTTTCACTGAACGATGATTCTGAATTTGCTTTAACTTGTTTCTGTGCAGGACTGCCCTTAAAGGCAAATTTGGACTAAGATTGTTCAGCCTGTTGCCAAAAGGCTGCCTTTGGCCTCAGAGCAGATTTCTCTTATGTTACAGCCACGCAAATCAAAGAAATTAATTTCTAAACAAGGGAATGTCGCCGTTGTTTCTATTGCACAGACTCGATTAGAAAAATCTCAGGGTAGAAATGAGAGATTCTTGGTGTAGGGAGAAAGAAACTTTTTTCTACCATTCTAGCTTATTCTGCCTGGTCAAAGAATTAAATTAACATGAGACAGATTAACAGGCGAAAATCAAACAAAAGTTTAATAACATATATACATGGGAGAAACACAGGAAAACTCAGTAACTCCCCAAAAGGGTCAAAAACCCTCATCTTAAATACCATCTTCAACTAAGGACAAAAGAGGGTGTTGGAAGTAGTGGTTTGGGACTTCAAAGGGGAGAAAGGCAATTCACATGGAGATCGAAAAGCAAATTTTTGTTAAACAAATGCTTGCTGGGTCTGGCAGAGACAATGGGGCACAGAGGACTCTGACCTCCAGGCCCTGCTGAGATTCCCGTACCACACAGAGCCAGTGTTCTTTGCAGATATCTCTGGTATTAGCTCTATTCCAGGCATAGGCCCTCTATCTACGTTCTTTTAGGCTTTTAAGGGAGCGAGAACAAGACAAACTTCCTGAGTCTTGTGTTTCTGAAAAATAATCAGCCTAAATTAGCCCTCATGCCGAAGAGACACTCCTGGGGTGGCAAATTTTGCTCCCTTACTTTGATATAGGTTGTATAATGTGAGATCCTTTTCGCTTGTTACTCCCGAGATATAAGTAACCTTGTTTTCATACCAATGTCCAATATTTGTGGGGAAAATTTCTTTGCAATAGAGTTGGTGAAAAATGAGGAGAGAGAGGAAAAGAAGACAAAAGAAAGGAAGGGTGGGGGGAAGGAAAAAGGAAGAAAGAGAAGAAGGGAGAAAGAGAAAAATAAGAAAACAGCACTGTGATCAAGTATGGGTAAAAAAAGTTTGTTGTTGTTGTTGTTGTTTAAGCAGGGTATATCCTCATTAATGAATTATTAGAGCACGCATATCGAGGTGTGTCCCTGCACAACACAAAGACCATTCATTAGAAATAGAGTACCGATTACTTTTGGTATATATAGTCTTACCAATAATATGTGGTAGCCTGAAATAAGAGACTTACTGAGGTGGAAAAGGAAATTCGCAGCCCTGCAAGTGTTGATTGGCAAGTGAATTCTCTGCTGACACACAGAGTTGGTCATCTATATAACACCTCTGGGCACCTTAGAGCAATGCTTGAACTCTTCCAAAATGTAGCTTTCCTTCATTTTGTACTTTCTATTACTATTTATATTTTACTACAGGGTATTTGTGTGCTTTTTAAGGAATGAAATTTAAATTAAAGGAGACACTAGAGAAGAAATTGCATCATTCTCTCTGCTAATAAAATGCTTTAAGTTCCTTTCTTTTCTTTCTCTAAGTAATGAGCCAGCTTTAGAGCACCCAGTCGTATTATCAGGAACCTACGATAATATCAAAAGTAAGAGGGTAATCATGAAAAATGCTTCTATTTCAGTTTCCATGCTTACTTTTAGTAAACGTAAGAAAAAAAAAGAGAAAAGAAAAAGTTAGTATTGTGATTCACTTGACCTCTTCCTTCAGAAACATTTTTGTATGTTTGCTATATTTTGAACCCAATATTTTTCTAGGAGACAGTTCTTCTGCAATAGGTTGTTATTTCAAAATAATAAATTGATTTATTATTATTATTTTTGAATAGAATGACTATTTTATTATATGATTGTCAATAACACTAGGAACTCTGGTCTTGTGATAATAAAGAATATTTTCTGGTAGGGATTTAAATTGTCTTCTGTTAAATTATCCGCCTGCAGTTTCATATTGTAAATTCATTTCGAAGCTTTTCTCAGCTTGGAATTTAGGTAATGAATTTATTTTGAGGATGCCTAATACACCATCCCAGAAATACGTAAAACATTAATGTAACTTGCCAAGAAGGATGGAATGATGGTGAAAATTCCCCAAATTAGGTTTTATTTCTCATTAGCACCATGATAACATTTTTCTTTGAACTTAAGAAAACTTATGAACAAATGAAAAATTCGCAATAATTTGGGATAAATAAATGTACCAAATCCATTTTATTTACATTGTGTGCTATGTGTTGCTGATTTAAGACTAAGAATATGGTTTGGGAGCTTTGGGAGGCAAAGAGAGTAGCTAAAAGTTACTAAACTGGGTTGGAGAAACTTGTTTGTGCTGGAGGGGATGAAATTTGCCCCTCAGCTCCCCTTGAATTGTTGCGGCTGGACTAATGATACAATTGACACAAGACAGATTAGCAGGAGAAAAAAAAATTTAATTGGTGTCTGCAGAGGTCTCATGCAAATAGGACCTAAGAAGCGGCCAAAGCAGGCAGCTTTTATGCATTTTAGACAAAGAAACAATAAATCCGAGAAATTGACAGGTCAAAGAAACTTAGGCTTTGGGTGTTTAATTAGTGAGGAATCTAAACATATTCGGGGCTTGGGGCAATAAATTAAAAGAGAAATAAGGTGTGTTTGTTTATATAGGCTTCTCTGCCCCCAAGTTCCCTGTCTCTGGCAATAAGACCTTTTACAGGAGAGATTTCATTTCCAGATTTCAGTGAGACAGAGCAGAGTGTCAGTGTCCCTCTTTCATGTACTGTTTCTTATATAACTTTAATTCAAAATAATCAATATGACATTGAGTCGTATTTTGGGGTAGTTGGTCTTCCCTGGGCCCTAACATTGGCGAGCACCAAACAATTCAGAATTTTCCAAGAAAATGTGCAGCATTCTCACTACCTCTGAGTAATTCCATTTTGGCTTTCTAAGCTACCACAGTGGCTACCTATTGGGATTCTGGGAAGGTATATATTTTCAAGGAGTGGTTACTTTCTATAACCTGCCATACCCAAATTCTAAGAAACTGGGAAGGATTTTGTATAGTAAGAGTTTGTATTTCATTATAGCTATTTTTCTACAATATTGAAATCATTTTTCTGTAATGAAAAATAAGATACATATATGAGAAAATTATTTCATTAGAGTTTAATATAATTTCTATTAATATTTTCCATGTCATTTAAACACATAACAATGTTTGTTTTAAAGGTGAGTTAGGGAATATATAATTATAGCTGAGATTTAAAGCAACACCAGCTAAACTTGATCATTTCCAGTGTCATGAAAATCAGACTTCCACCAGCCAGGCTTTTCCTATTTTAGTAAAATTTGACCACTAGCAAGTTCCGCTTTGTACCCATTTTTCAGTTCTGAACTTTGCTACCTCCCAAAATCTAATTTCCCTTTCACATTAAATTCTTTCAAATATTTGAAGATGTTTGTACTTTCTTCTCCTTATTAAATGTTCCTAGTCTATCAACCAGTCCTTTTTATTTTGGATTAAATAAACTTGATTGCTTTTCTCTTAATTCATTTTTAATGTGTTATAAAAAACGGTGAGTAGTTCTTCTTCCATCCTGTGTGTTTGCTTGTGCTCTTTCCTCAGGGCTGAATGTCTCTCGCTCAGAAACTCCTATCTTCAAACATCTAATGCAAATATTACCTTTACTGAAAATCCTGTCATTTCCCCAGTGATATTCGGTTGCTAGCTCTGTTTTCCCATTATTCTATTTACATAAGTTTAGTGACCTTCATCAAATTACATGTAATTAATTTTGACATATTTTCCTCCTGTTTATAATGAAGTCTACAGTGCCTTGCAAATATTAGGTACTCAATAAATATTTGTTTATGACTACCATAATGATAGATGTTTATAAAGCAGACTCTTTCTTTTCTCAATGCGTATGTAGAATAGTAACCATGGATTCAAACAATATCATAAGAATTTAAAGCTTATGGTTACATTTCAAGTGGTGCCCATTATAACAACCCCTATAGCTGAGTCATTTACTTTGTTCTTTCTGAGTTACTGTTACCATAATCACTGAGAACAGTATATTAAATTCTAATGAAAATGAATAAAAACTATAGCTTTTAGTTTTTAATACTTTATTGAACTAATGTAGCCACTTTTTAAATAAATTAAGACATTTAAAAAAATCAAGACCTTTCTGATTATCAATTAATTTGTTCAGCTGGTAGACTCATTCAGTAACTCTTGTTATATTAATTTTATCTCGAAATTGAGGAAATTTTAACCATTTACGCGGGAACTGCCATAGAGAAACCTTTTAAAACTGACTTTGCATTTTTATGAGATTTTTATATGGAAAGAAACAAAGAAAAAAATATATATCCATAACAACAACTTGGAAAAAGCTGAAACAATAGGAGCATTTGGATAAATGCCAAACTCCCCAGAAGTAAGTAAATTATGAAGTTCTGCTTTTCTATTTCTACTCTCAAACATACGTATCCATACAGAATAAAAACTAGGGGCAGAAAAATTTACTTGATTGTCGTACTCATTAATTGTAATGACATCACCTCTGTTACAAATGCTATGGCACTCTTTAGTATTGCTAACCTGTGTTTTGGTTTTTCTTCTTGAGATTCTTATTTTGTTTTAAAATTCATGGTAAGTAAAACCAAGTAACTAGCTAATAAACCCTATAATTGTTTTTTAACATTTTGCTAAACTTATGTCTTGAAATTTTTATTAAATTGCAATATTGTTAAAAGAATGTATAAACAATGAATGTTTGAATAGGAAAGAAGAAACAGAAATGAGTGTTTACTTTTCAGAAAATAAGTTAAAAATTAGATAATTTTTAACGCCTTGGCAACATAATTAAATTATATGTAAATCATATGCTTGTATTATTAGCACAAATTAATCCAAATGTTGCCAGATTCATTATTATGTATATTTCCCTGGTTTACACTCTCTCACACTTAAGCTTACCCACCAAAGCAATAAAGCCTAGTTCTGTGACAGTTATGTTTAGGGTTATAGTATTTGATGACATTCTTTTTTTTTAACCAGAAAATATAAAGAAAACAGCCATTAAATATGACTATTTGTGCCTAAAATAAGATAAAAAGCTATCTAATAATGTTTACAAGTTTAAATAATTTTTTGATATAATTTGTTTTATAGAGGGACATTTTTCTGCTGAAGAGGGGCCTCCCAATTTATATATATTTGGAAAAAATATTCATTTCATGGTCTTTTTCCAAAATTTCACTTATCTAATACCTTTATCTAATTTCCCTAAAAATTCTTAATTTTAAACTATTGCACTTGAATTATTTAATCATGCTTTCTTTAGACATCACATCACAGGTAAGGATTTTGGTATCACTACCCTGTTCTACTCATGCAAATAATCATTTTAGCTTGGAAATTTAAGAGAATTATAGGTATTTATTAAAATAATGGTAGTAATTTGTGGTAATACCTAGCAATTAAAAGATAATATAGCAGAGAGTGGAGCTATCCAAGTTCCGTATTATTTCTCTGAAAATAAATGCCTTCTCTTGAATTAAAGCCAATCTACATCTTGAAATATCTGGACCTGAAGTAAGCCTTCAAAATATGGAATAATGTGGGCTTCCTTGGTGGCGCAGTGGTTGAGAGTCCGCCTGCCGATGCAGGGGACACGGGTTCGTGCCCTGGTCCGGGAAGATCCCACATGCCGCGGAGCGGCTGGGCCCGTGAGCCATGGCCGCTGGGCCTGCGCGTCCGGAGCCTGTGCTCCATAACAGGAGAGGCCACAGCAGTGACAGGCCCGCGTACTGCAAAAATAAATAAATAAATAAATAAATAATATGGAGTAATGTATAGAAAGGGACCAGATTTTCTAGGAGTAATGAAATGCTTATATTCATCCGTAAGAAAACTTCCTCTAACTGGCACAACCTATCTCCACCTATATTAGCTAAACATAAGATTATATCATTTATTGGATTTAAACTAAAATACCAAAAAGAAACCAGTTTATACATTTATTATCAATATTGTATTATATAAGGTAATACAGAATGATGTAAATAATAAGTAAAAGCAAACAAATAAGAGATCAGTCTGTGGAGAGTGCCCTAAAGTTGAATGCCATATTTTCAGTGCTAAACTTCAGCAAAGGACATCAATTAACTGTTTAGGTGATATAAATATTCATGTGTCTATCTGTATTCAGTCATTTATTTTTAGAGGAATTTAAAGAGAGGACCAAACATTTAAATGATTAACATAAAATCAATAGAACTTGTCATAAAAAGAACAAGTTTAGATGAAGTGTTAAAAATTGGGCCCATCTAGAAAAATATCTGAAGCAGCTACGGATTAAATTATAAGAAAAATAAATCACAGTGTCTAAATGTGAGAATGCAGCATACTAAAAAAAATGAGCATTATTAAAACGGATTGGATTTGAAAAAATTAAGTGTAGTAAATTTTAACAATTCAAAGTGAATAATGGATATTAGTCTCTTTTTCTTCAATAAATCCTAGCAAAATGGTAGAAAGTAAATAAAATAAAGAGTCAGGAACCCAGAAAATAAGAGAATGGAAGAGAAAACAAAGGGAGCCAAGTAGTCTGAACAAAATTTCAAGCTAGGAAGTATGCATATATAATAACTGAAGTATGTGTAGTAATCTGATTTAAAAGAAGGGAGGAAGATAAATATCTAAGCCTATAGGAAGATGTTTTAAAAAGGAAGTCACTTCCCTTTTCAGATCCCTCAAATATCTCAGGTATTAGCAACAGACATCTCTAATTTGGGGATATGATAAGCTAAGACAAACGAAAGAATGGTTTGAAAAATGCTAAAAACAAACAGTCTGACCTACATCACTTCACCTGTATTGCACAGCCAACAAAATATGCATTCCTTTTTAGCAGAAAAGTAAGTTAAATTTACTCTTTGGATAGGTAGAGCCAAAAGCTTGGAATTTAGGAAACCAGCTGAGGGTCAGATGAGGTGCCTACTAAAAACAGGAATATTAATTAAAACTTTGCAGACTCAATGATGAGCTTCGTCACCTTCTGCCTCTCCTTGCTCTCAGAATGTTGCCATCTAGATTTAAAAAATCCACATTGGCATTCCAGACAGAAATATGGATGATTCCTTTCTAGAGAAACTCACAAGCCCCAAAGGAAAGTACTAAGAGACAAACAATTGGGATTTCCACAATGAAAACATAAGATCTCAACAACAGCCTTTTTCTGAGACATGAAATGAAAACTCAAATACATAAATGCAGGGGCTTCCCTGGTGGCGCAGCGGTTGCGCGTCCGCCTGCCGATGCAGGGGAACCGGGTTCGCGCCCCGGTCCGGGAGGATCCCACATGCCGCGGAGTGGCTGGGCCCGTGAGCCATGGCCGCTGAGCCTGCGCGTCCGGAGCCTGTGCCCCGCAATGGGCGAGGCCACAGCAATAAGATCTCAACAACAGCCTTTTTCTGAGACATGAAATGAAAACTCAAATACATAAATGCAAAATTCGTAGCTTTCCTCACTTTAGTATTAATCATTTATTTGTTTCTTTATAATTTTTACCGTAAATAATATATCTAACTTCTTGCCCGTTTTTGAACTTTTAAAAAAGTGGAGTGATATTTTTTGACTCCCCAAATTTTGTGTCTACTTGTAGATGTATGTGTTATTAATTTATCTTGTTGCATGTAACTAGTCTTTCTCTTCCATTGCTGTACAATTCCATTTTATGAAAATACAGTGTATTTCATAAATACGCTGGGTACCTACGCTAAAAATTGAAAACAAGTTTCTTTAAAATTTTTGTTCATGAAATTTAGATACAAATAATAATATTTGAGTGCTAGTATTTTTGTAATATAGTTTACTAATGGGAAAAATGGAATTATTTTCTGTGGAATAACGTTTCACTTAATTAGTGTATGTAGTTAGTGTTTGCTGTAATTAAATTTGCTTGTAAATATTCTTTTAATGTTGATCTATAATGAGATTTTTCATATTTCTTCATCTCATCTTTGAAAATGTCTTGTCACACACATAGGTAGCAGTCCAGGATTTTTATTGATCATGTTCACTCATTGAAAGTTATTTATACTATTCTATTATTTCCTACTCTAGTTATTTGCTTTAAGCATTCCATTACATTGCTAATTAATCATTTCTAACTGAAGATTAGGTCAAAGCTCTTTAATTATAGATAAATGAACTTTAAAATGTAGAAAATTTATTTACACATACATTGAGGTCCAGAAATTGCTTCTGGACTGTAGTTTTATCTCAGAAAATGTACCATGAAAAGCTGTGTGGGAAGAAATATCTCATTTTGTTTTAACTTTTATCGGCATAAGAAATGGAAAAAAAAAGGGTAGACATAACTTGTGAATGAAAAAATGTTAGTGAAATGAATTTACTGCAATCTAATTTTCACATAATGTTTTACCTTGTAAATTTAGATTGAATTAATTAAGAAACATGCAGAAAAAAATCTTATTTTCAAGACCATTTAATAATCAATAATGGTGGATAAGGGTTGTCCATTTTCAGAAAAATTTCAATCTTGACCCTGAATAATCACAACAAAATTTTATTAATGCTCAACTATAAAATCAATATGTAGTTGGCAAGTCAGACTTCTAACTTCTCTTTCTGGCAAAATTTACAGAATTTCCCATGGTCAAATTTGAGAGAGCAAAGGAAGATTCCATTGACCCTACTGGTTCAATAACACATTATAGCTTAAAATATTTCCCACAAGTTATTCACATCATGCTGAATAATACAGTGAGTAACTATAGTCTTTAAACCCTTTATACTTTCATAAAGTTTGTAAATATTTCCAATGAAAATTTTTACTGCTCTACACACACACATGTATACCACTATCAACTGTTGCACATCTTAGAATATTCTACTTCAGGTTAAACTGAAATTGTATTTTTCTCAACTTCTTTGAAAATATTCTCATTTGTAGTTGTTCCAATCAGATATTCACAGAAGCCAATTCTTAATCAATCAATTACTCTGCATTGATTCCTCAAATAAACAACAAGTGAACAGTATTGGTAACATCTGTTGATGTGTCAAAAGGCAAGGACAACTACTAGAAATAATGTGTCTTTAAAAAAAAGATTATTGATACTGCTCCCAATGCCATTAGCTTTTTGAGCAACTATTTTCCAAAAGACTAATATACATAAACAAATTAATTTTCTTTGGATACTTTTATCAGCTGCTGTAATTAGACATAATTTAATTAACTCACCATAAATAAATGGGTTTTCCCTGCTTAGTTAACAAATGAGCCACTTGCTAACATACTTCTCTGCAGCTCCATTTCCACTTTGAATTTTGTGAAAAAAATTCTGCTATGATGAATATTCCTTTTTAAATTTTCTAATTTTTCTGAATACTGCTTTTCTATGAGTCAAGAATATTGTGATGACTGCTTAATCTGGTCATTTAAAAGAATATTGCATTCTTCTAGCACTACATTAATGCCATTGCTTAATAATTAAAATAGATTTTTTCCATATTAAAAATAACAAAATATTCCAGAACCCAATGTAACTTAAAAGTGTGACAGTGGAAGTCCAGTTTTCACTATTTTTTTCTTTTTTGACATGATGGGTATGCTCTGATATTACAATAAATAAAATAAAATGCTATGGCACAGCAATGCAAGACACTCTAAAAACCATTGGGTTATCAATGTGTCACAGTGATTTTGTAGTGCGTGAAGCAGGACTGTGAAGCCATGAAAGCACGACATATAATCCCTGATTCAACTACTCAATTTTTCATATGGCTCAAAAACAACCATAGGCAATATGTGAACAAATGCATATGGTTGTCTTCCTGTAAAACTAAAATTTGAATTCTATATAATTTTCATGTACCATAAAGTATTTTTCTGTTGATTTTTTCATTCATTTAAAAATGTGTAACTCAGCTTGGAAAAAAAAAAATAAATCAAGTAATGGCCAGATTTGAACCATGGGATGTAGGTTTTCTTCTTCATGGTGTTTTGTGAAGAAAAGCTTTAATTGAAAAATGTCTAATTGATCAATATTTTCCTCATTATTAGCAATTTTTGTAAGTTTTAAGGAAATCCTTCAGTTTCCTGAGACAAAGAAAATAATCTTATTTTTTTCCTAGAGTAGTACTCACTGAGATTTTTTATTGTGAACACGTGTTGGATTTTGTGATATCTTTTTCCATATCACTTTATGTGATCATATGATTTTGGTTTTTATCATGTTCATGTAGCAGATTACAATGATTGCTCTTTGAATGTTGAAACAGGCCTGCAGAACTAGAATAAATCTCACTTGTCCATGGTATAGAATTATTTTTATACATCATTAGGTTTAATTTTCTAATGTTTCGTTGAGGATTTTTTGATGAGTGTCCATGAGAAATATTGGTCTGTAGTTTTCCTTCCTTGTCATATCTTTATCTGGTTCAGTTATTAGGATGATACTTGAGTAAGTTAGAAAGTGTTCCCTCCAATAAGTTTTCTGGAAGAGATTATGGAGAATAGGTTCATTTATTCATTAAGTGTTTAAGAATTCACCAACAAATTCACCTGAGATTTTTTGGAAAGTTATTAATTATTGATTCAAGATTTTTATAGATATAAGAGAATTCAGGTTATGTATTTCTTCTTGTGTGAGTTTTGGTAGTTTGTGTCTTTTAAGAAAGTGGTCAGTTTCATCAAACTTATCAAATTTGTGAGTATAGAATTATTCATACTATTCATTTATTTTTACTGTCCATGGTATCAGTAGTGATGACCCTTCTTCTTTTTCTGATATTGGTAAATTATGTCTCCTCTCATTTTTTTGTACTGTGATTTACTTGAGTTTTCTTAATTTTATTGAAAACCTAGCTTGTTTTTTTTTTCTTTTATCAACTTTTTTGAGGTAATAATTGACAATAAATTTGTTATATGTTTAGAATGTACAATGATTTGATATACATATATATTGTGAAAGGATTCCCACTATAGACTTAACTATCATATCACATATTTACTTAAAAAAATTTGGTGAGAACACATACATTCCACTCTCCTAGCAAATTTCAATTTTGCAATACAGTGTTTTCAACTGTAGTCACCAGGTTTTAAATTAGCGCTTCATACTCGATTCATCTTTGTACCCTTCTATCAGCCTCTCCCTATTTTCCTCAACCTTCAGCCCCTGACAACCACCACTTTACTCTCTGTTTCCATGCATTCATTATTTTTTAGATTCTACATATAAGTGATAACATGCAGTATTTGTTTATCTTTGTCTGGCTTATTTCACCTAGCATTATGCTCTCCAAATTTGTCCATGTCGCCACAAATTGCAGGATTTCCTTCCTTTTTTGGGCTAAATAATATTCCATTGTATATATGTGGGAGGGAGTTTTGCTGGTTTTAGTTTGGTTTGGTTTGGTTTTTTTTCTCCATGCCCTGGGATTTTCTTATGGAGAGCCTGGCACCTTGTACTGGGTAATGGTGACTGATGTAAATAGGATGCTATTTAGTATGATAATTTATGTTATTGTGGCTGTTCAGTTGTGTTTAATATTTGATATAGGTATTGGAGCCAGAGACTTCAAATTCCTCTAGTGTCCTTGTTTGCACCTCCCCTCATGATTTTCTGCTTTTCTAACTCCTCCTCTTGTGATGGATAATTTTAGGTATCGACTTGGTTGGGCCACGGTACCTACACATGTAGTCAAACATTACTCTGGATGTATCTGTGAGGGTATTTTTGGATGAGATTAACATTTAAATCAGTGGACTTGAAGTAAAACAAATTGCTGTCTATAATGTTGCTGGTTGCCTTCAATCAGTTGAACACCTGAATAGAGCAAAAGACTGACATCCACCAAGCAAGAGGGAATTCTGTCAGCAGATGGTCATTGGACTTGAACTGTAACATTGGTTCTTCCCTGAGTCTCCAACTTACCAGTCCACCCTGCAGATTTTAGACTTGCCCACCTCCATAATTACGAGTCAATTCCTTACAATATTACAAAAAAATCTCTTTGTGTGGACATACACATACACACACAAACGCACACACATATACACACACACCTCCTACCAGTTTATGGCTCCAGAGAATTCTACTTGAGGTTAGTTGCAGCAAGACTTAAGTGCATGAGATAATAAGCAATTCAAGAGAATAAAATAATGAAATTATGATTCCTTAATGATCGATTAGTCAATTAATTCCATTAATGTGATCAATTTGAAATATTTTATGGTTCTGCTAGAGAGTTTGACAGTGAAATACTAATACTTACATGGAAAGGTAAGCAATTAAAGAGCCAACTAAGATTAAGGGAACCACATGGTTTTATAAGAAAACAGATAATTAAGGCACACTCTCTGCCTGTATTGTGAATAAGGGGTCAAGGTAATATACATTCAGAATATTGTTTTAAATTTTAATGCAAATATATTGTGATAACACAGTGAGTATAGAAAAAAGTAAAATCTCCTTTATATTATAAATCCACATATAATTTCTAAATTGAAAAATCAAAGAATTGAATTTTGAGATTTTATTTGATGATATTACTATGACTAACTGAATAAATATAAAATGCTCAAGACTACTTGATTTGAACAATAAACATTTGAGGTAGAGAGCAATTTTAGGATGACACTCATTCATAATTATAAAACTTGTAGATATACATTATTTAATGAAGATAAAACATGAATACAGCATAATGAATCTCAAAAACTTGATATTTGACTATGCATAAATTCCTGAAGTATTCCCTATTTTAGTAGAATGTAAAAATATAAAACATCTCACTCTACATGAATTTTACCCAGCAAAAGTTAGAAAAGACATTGAAAATAATAGTAACAATGTTGTAGAAATAAAAGCCGCATTTTAAACAGAAAAACATGGAAAATATACCACTGTCCATATAATTAGAGAAAACTGAGAAATATTAAATGCACAAATAATCAAAAATGTTATTGGAAATGCAACATGACACTTCCATTTTGGAAATAAATTTGGCAATATTTATATCAAATACATGGATATTTATGTGATATGGAAAAGCAATTCCCCTTATTGGCATTCATTCTGAGAAGATAAATTAATAATGTGAACAGAGGGGTACTTGGAGATGTTCACTATGGTGGTCTTATGCCAGTGGACCAGGAATGTGAAATACAGAACACAAATAAAATGACATGTAATTTCTAAACTTTAAAAATATCATTTAAATGTATGGCATAGAATGATGTCTAAACATATTGTTGCATAATATATCTCCATTTGCACAATTGTATGTTTTAATTTATGTTTACCTATCTATGAAGTCATACTAGAAGTATGTGTACCAAAATATTATTTGTGGCTATTTTTTCTTGGTGCATTTTTAGGAGAATTTATTTCATCATTATATTTTTCTGGTGTACTGCAATTTTTTTAACAAAGGAAGGTTCTTATTTTACAAAAAGTAACAGAGATTTTTGAAATTGTGCTATCTATGAAAGAAAAACAGGGTGATATTTATGTCAAAGTCTGAACGTGAGGTTATAGCAGGCTAAAAAAACACCAAAAGTTCTCTGATATGAGTTCCCCAAAACGAACGATGCATGTGGTGATTTTTACAGTTTGAAAGTGGATACCAATCTGCTCATCTCAAAGAGTGAAATCTATTTTCCATTGAGTAGTTTCTCTCTCAGTAGTTGGAAGCATCATTCTCTAATTTATTCAGGTTAGAAATTTGGCAGTCAGCTTTGAAACCTGCCTGTCACCGATCTTCTTCATCCACCCAGTAAGTTATGCCAACTGCTCTTCCTGGGAATTTCTGAAAGTAGTTCGTCTTTACCACTTGCTTTAATTTGCCATTATGATCACTCACCCAGGATACCACAATAATGGCTTTAAGGCTTCCCAGTCCCTGTCTTAGACCCTTTAATTCCACCCTCTAGTCAGGGTGCATAAGTATTCTGAATAAATTGTAAGTCTGACCATGCTGTGCTCCTGCTTACATATTTATATGAGAAAAACCAAACCCCTTTGCAGAGCGTGCATGCTCTGGTCTAGCCCTTGTCGACTTGTCCAAGCACAACTCTGCAGTACATGTGTTCTGGCACCACCTGACTCCTTGAATGCAATTCACATAGCTCAATCCTTGTTCTCAGTTCTCTGGCTTTGCTAGTTACCTAGGAGGCTGGGGTTGCTTGACTCCTATACCTTCTTCTGTAATTTGCCAATCTTCTAGTCATTCTTTAGAATTCAATCACATACTAACACCTCCAGGAAAGTTAACGACTCCTTTTTGCTTGACTGCATGCCCCACCGTATATTATCATATCTGTGTGTATCTGATGCATTGTCTTTCTTCCGCATACATTGTGAATACTGTGTGGCCAGATCAATCTAATACATAGCTATCTTTGCAGGTCCTATTATAGTCTCTTAGACATAGTAAAGCTGAAAAACTATTATTGAAATAAATATTCAATAACTATTTAATGAACTGGATCGAGCCTAAAATTATCAGTTAAAATGATCCATAGATTCAGTTTCAACTTGAACATTGTATAACAGATCTACTTTTACATTTCTTCACTATAAAACAGATTTCAGCCATGACTCACATTATAAGAGACTCCTTGTTTCTCCAGGGATTTCTCTAGTTCTCAGATCTCCCACTATATTTTTTCCTTATTGAATAAAAGATAATGTTTTCCTCTCCTTAGGTCATGTAGGTTAAAGAACTGGAGACCTCAATTTAACCACTAGCTTTTTCTAATGGAAACTAAGTTTTTCAATGCATCTTACTCCCACATTTTCTATCAAAGTGCTTCTAGATACTTTGCAAAATTTTGCAACACTTTCTCAGCAATAAACTTTGCCTGTAAAGGGGTACCGACAGAAGTCCTATCCAAGTCACAATAGTTTCTGTTAAAAAAAAAAAACAAAAAAAACCTTCCCATTTGATATTGATTATCTGATCAATTCATTTGATTAAATTTAAAAATCATTTGATATTGATTCCTACCTATCTACATATTCAGAAGATGAGCTAGACAATGGCATAAAACCAAAATTATACCAAGGTGATTTGTGAGGTCCAGAAAACAAATAGTTAGCTAGAAGACATCTAACTAAATGCTTTAAATTGAAACTTCCCTTATAAATGTGTTATCATAAAATGTCCAAACAATATGATGTTTACTTTATATAATGTGAGTGCTTTTCGTTTTCTCCTTCAATTATTTACTATTTATTATCAAAAACGTTAATATTATAAAAATTATAGCCATAAAAGCTAATATTCATTTAGCATTTGCCCAATTAATGTACTTGATATATGTTAACCTATTGAATCATCATTAAAATCAAAGAAAATTAATGTTGTTATTATCCTGGCTTTAAAGAACAAGAAGGCTTATGCAGATACAATAGATTTCTCAAGATTTCAATAGCTGGTAGGAAGTCTTTTTTTTTTTTTTTTTTTTTTTTTTTTTTGCTGTACGCGGGCCTCTAATCTTAACTATATTCTTCTGCACAAAAAAGTGGTGTCTTCTGGAAAAATACAGACTGCAGCGACCTCTCTAACCTGTTTATTATTTTATTCTCAAGACCTAGCAGAATACTAGGCATGCAGTCATTGCTAAATAAATATTTGTTCAATATATCTAACATTTGAAATTCTTTTTTGGATGGGCCTTAGGCTTTAGGAGTTAGTTTAATATGATGAATATGTTTGGAGTTAGGGCTAGGACAAAAAGTAATGCACTTTTAAAAAAGTTTATAAGGACTCTGGAAAACACAGTGGATGGATCAAGTATTTCAGTGGTGTTAGACACATGATAAGAAATTCTATTAAGTTCAACAAACATTTAACAAATACCTGTTACATATCTGGCATTGTGCTCGGTACTTTGGACTAGGAGAAAGAAAGGTCCATCAAGGCTTACTTTCTATTAGGGAAAACAAACACTCAAATGCAAGAGTATGATACAACCTCACCTCAGCTTAATAGTGACTTTAAAATTGCTACATATTTACAAATAATGTACCAATCCATTTGGTCAGAATAGGTAAAATGATGTACAGAGCTACAGAATGAAGGGACCATTAAATAGAAGGTCATCAAATAGATAAGAGGATTTGGAATAATATTCCACTTAAAAAGAACAGCATGAGTTAGTTTCCAGAAGTTTCAAAAGTGCCTGGTTTAGCTGTGGAACAGAGTGTGACAAGAGCAGGGAGTAAATAAAGTATCTGATTTTGCATTGACAGTGGCATCCTGTGAGCACACTGGAGGTAGCTCAAGAAGTAAACACTATGATTTGTGTGTTAGAAAGTCAACCATGGCAGCGATGTGGAAGTTCTATGGGGAAAGGGATTTTGGAGACAAAAGACCACTTTAAAAAAAAAAAAAAAATTTATTTATTTGTTTATTTTATTTTTTGGCTGTGCTGGGTCTTCGTTTCTGTGCGAGGGCTTTCTCTAGTTGCGGCGAGTGGGGGCCACTCTTCATCGCAATGCGCGGGCCTCTCACTGTCGCGACCTCTCTTGTTGTGGAGCACAAGCTCCAGGTGTGCAGGCTCAGTAGTTGCGGCTCATGGGCCTAGTTGCTCCGCGGCATGTGGGATCTTCCCAGGCCAGGGCTCGAACCCGTGTCCCCTGCATTGGCAGGCAGATTCTCAACTGTTGCGCCACCAGGGAAGCCCCAAAAGACCACTTATAATCAACAATCGTGTGGTAAGATCTGAGAGGTCTTGAACAGATAAATAAAAATCAACAAATCTTTAGTTAGACCAGGAAAAAAAAGAAAGAAGCCTAAAATAAAATGAGAAATGAAAGAGGAAACATTACAAGTGGTACCCAGAAATACAAAGGATCATAAGAGGATACTGTTACACTCCAACAAAATAGGTGACCTAGAAGACATGTTAATTCATTTATATTCATTTATAGATTATTTATGACTGCTTACATACTACAGTGACAGAGTTAAGTAGTTACAGAAGACACCATATGGCCCAAAATGCTTAAAATATGTGCCCTCTAAAGAAAAAAAAAAAGTTGCCAACCTTTTTTGGTTGCTATAGGTATTTACTGTAACTGAGGGACAAAATGCTATAATTAATAAAGGCTTACTTCATTCAGTCTTTATTTTTGTTCTTTGGAAGTTATTTTCTAGGACCTTCTAAATTGCTTCCCAATGTACACAAGATTTACTGCTCCAAATCCTAAAATTGTCAGTTGTGAGAAACTCTGATGGGTCTCTTTACAAACTATAAAGTTAGTCTGCCACAGTTTCATAGATGCTGACAGAAAACGTTGAGATTCTTGGGTCAGAGACAAAGGACTTCATGGCACAGCAGGTTGTTTGTGCTGACTCTCTTTGCCCCTCAAACTCCATGAGGCAATGGGATTACCCAGGTGGATACTGTGTACAAAGTGGGTTTGTATTACAGCTAAAGAATCCCACGCTTAGGGGATCATTTTTATTATGCTGCGACAAACTCACCCAGACCCTCACCAAGATGGGAGACATTGTCTTTATTATGCTTAAAAGCACAGTGACTCATCCTGTGCCCTGGAAGGAGACACTATTTCTTTCCAGGCTGATTACTATATAAACATTATGGGGAGGGATGAATTGGGAGATTGGGATTGACATATATACACTGCTAGATATAAAATAGGTAACTAATAAAGCCCTATTGTATAGCACAGGGGATTCTACTCGATACGCTGTAATGACCTACATGGGAAAAGAATCTAAAAGGAGTGGATATATGTATATGTATAACTAATTCACTTTGCTGTACCCCTGAAGCTAACACAACATTTTAAATCAACTGTACTCCAATAAATATTAAAAAAAAAAAGATTGGAAGCCAATTCTTATTCACACCACTTGCTGAAGGCAGATCATCCAATAATAAACAAATTTCATAAATCTTTAAAAAAATTAAACATTATGGAAAGATAGGCTAGAACAAAAGCTGTAAGTGTCTCTGCTCTCGAGGCAGGTAGAAACACAAGAGACCCATCTATGGAGAATTGTCCCCTGACAGTGATCAAATAAAAAATATTTTTCATCTGCATCTCTAAACAAATGTTTTAGCATGCAAATAATCACTTTTTATACTTTTCTCACAAAGTTTTGTATTTCCTCTCTGCTGGTGAGTGGGCTTACATGCTTATACAGCTTCACACAAGCACTAACACATTTGTCTAAAGTATTTTTCTTTGATAGTACTTTGAGGAAAGAACTCCCAAGAAGGTTTTTGAGTGCAAATATAGACAAATGGACATATCACAAAAGAAAAGCTTATTGAAATAAAAGATGCATTCTTATTTTATTGAAACAATTTAAGAAAATTTCAGCAGTGAGAAGATGTAACTGCTTCACTAGCTAAAATATGTTGCCATCAGTTAGACGACAAATTTTTCCAGACCAAACCACCTATATTGGCATCACAGTTGCCCGGCTGAAGGCATCTTGGCTAACTCTCCAACACAACCTGCTTATTATTGCAACTGTTTGCTTTTATATGTGCATTTCTCAGCTGTAGATGCTCAAGAAGATATGAGCTGTGACATCATGCCATTCTTCCTGATAAAAACATTACTTTTGAAACATAGATTTTGACATCTCTAATAATCTTGCTTACAATAAATGTTGCTTACAAGGCCTTAATAACAAGTTATGACAGTCAAGACACTTAATGCCCATTCAGGGAAGATTTCCATTTTAGTTGCCATAGCAAATAGAGGCTTTGATATTTATGGCTAAGCTGTGACTTTGTCATGCTTTTGATTCTTTTTTATTTTAGGCAATGCTTGTTATGTTTTAAGCATTCTACAGATGATACACAATTATCTTTAACTGTCTATAGGAGACAATAAAAATGAAAGCATAATAAAGTGTCAGATACGTTCATCTGACTCTAATAATTAATTGTGCTCTGCCTATACAAGCAAATATCAAAGTAAAAAAAACCATTTCAGCTGAGAAGAAACAAATTAATCAATTTATGGGAAAAGCTTACTTGGAGTTTTACCTGAGAGTAATATAAGAATGAAGATTCTTTTAAATCTGTTTCATCCTCTATCCCAATGATGAAAAAAATGCCTGTCATTTAGTAGACAATCAGTAAACATTTTTTTTTAAATAACGAATACAAAGAGGAGTGCTATCTAAGGTCTAGGACCTAGACTTAAATAGCAACAATTATTTATATTTTTTCTCTCTGAATACTTTCCCAGTAAGGCAATTGGACGCTTTGTTATATGAGATAAAGAAAACATATACAAATAGCTTTATTCAGTGTTATGTAGCTCACACATGTTTACAGTTAATATATAAAAAAACTAATTTTCTTTAAGCAGAGTATATATATATATTCATAATATGCATATATATTCATAAATTCAAAGTGAAAAGTATAATCTATACTCTTCAATTTGTGCTACATCAGATTTGGTCTACTTTTTTAAAAATTTATTTTGGTCTTTTAATAATTGTGATATACTCTCACTCTCACTGATGCTTTAATAATTAATTATTTAAATTAGTTCTCTAATTTATTACTTTTAATTTAATATAAATGTATTGTTTCTCATTTTCCCTTGGTAATTTTTATACTTTTCTACTAAAAGTAAAAGTTACACCATAATTTAATGTCTGCTAATAATTTACCCTGGATATTTCAAAGCAAATGATACTATAACTGTACTTAAGTGATGTGTTAGTGTAAAACTAATGTCTTAAAAGTTTCTCACTGTGTTATTTTGAAAAATTATATATAGAGAGAGAGAATTGGGGAGATTTCTGTATTTTTTAATTTTCATTCTTTATATATAGATTCAAAAATACTCATTTAAAATATTTTAAAATTTAGCATAATATCTAAATCAAAATGGTATATCTTTTTTAAATTTAAAGCTATTTCCTCAATTTGAAAAAATTTCTATTGTAAATAACATTGCAACAGACATCCTTGAAAAACATTTCATTTCTCCATTTATTTTTTTCAGGCTATTTTGTACAATGAACACTCGTATTTCCCTGCCTCTTTTATTTTGTTAGTCACTCGTTTTTTTTAATCTAGAAATCATATCCTTCTTATCTAGACATTTTTCTAGTATTACTTTTATGACGATTTTCTTCTCTGTTTTTATTTTCTGGAAATCCTACAACCAAGATATGGAATATTCTGGACTAATCTTTTAACTTTGGTCTTATTTTCCATTTTGACTTTTTCTCTAGTTTCCAACTTTCCAACTCACCTTAAAAACCACATCTTCATCTTTTCCTTTATAGCACTTCTTTTTTTCTGATTTTACAGAAATATCTTGCTTTTATTTCATGGAGTCACTGTTTGTCTTATTTTTCAAAAAAACCTAAATTGTTGCTTGTTTATTTTTCTGCTAGAAGTTGTCCTTTCTTCGCTTTATTTTCTTACAAATCCTCTTTTTTCCTGTTTCTATTGGCTTTTGTCTTTCATTGGTGATCTTTTTCAGTGATAGACAATTTTTATCTTTCTGTTAATAGGTAAGAGAGAATACTACAACATAGGCTACATGCTCTTTACGCACGTTTGTTATCTAGTGATCGTCACTGAGTGGTTGGTATATGATATTGATCTAGATGCTTATTTAGAGGATTGTACAATGTCATTATCAGTTAGTCCTTTCTTCTGAGTCATAAATTTGCCAAGAAAAACTCTCCAATATCCGACATTGGTGGTTATAAATTGGCTACTAGGCCTCTGGTAATTATGCTGAAGAAAGTTGGGAGGTCCCACCAGCCAGGAAACATGGTTTAGGTTAATCCTTCCATTTTCCGTAGACAGTGTCTCAATCCATTGCTCTGAGTATTCAGAGTTTACATCCTAATAGTTTAGTTTAGGCATTAATTTTATTCCAATCTTATTTCGTGATGAGGAGTATGAGTTTCATGACTGAGTATAATATAGTAAAATAATCTAGATGTGTGTCATTTTCTTTACCACTTTCCCCTCTCTTATCATTGTTTTCATAGGGCTATAGAAAGATATCCAGATATGTACATGAATTCATTTCATTAAGTTTAACCAGATATACTTATTTTGATATATGAATATACACGAATTGCCCCAACATAGCAAGAAACAAGAGTGTTGTACATTTTGAATGATCAGAGAACGCAGTGTTTCAATAAACCTTGACAATCATTGGTTTTAGGGCTCAACACAAGTTTCCAAGTCTTTCCTCCATATTTCATTTTTAATCCATAAGCAATCTGAAGGAAAGCCTTTTAAAGAATGTTCTAAACTTCTGCATGGAATAAGTTACACAGAGTAATAGAAGTACATATTTTATGCCAGTATCAGATGATGAGGTTCTAGGAGAAATTATTTTTTAAAAGCAGATTATTTTAGTAAGTGTTAGGAATGTTGAAAGTAATACTGCATTAGCTAATCCACATAGAATTAAGCAATGTTCCTCAAAATTATTTGTGTTTCTCAAAATACTAATAAACAGCAGAACCAGATGGAAAGAACGAGGGAGAAACTGTGCCTGAGAGCTGGAAAAAATCAATACAAAGACAGAGAAACCATATAGTCTGGTGAATATTATATTGAACTAACAAAGCTACTCCTTAGCAACTGAAAAAGAAAAAATTCACTGCTCAAACAAGAGCTAGTAGGTGGCTTGAAAAATGAAAACTATGGCTTCAGTTTAACATTATTTTAGATGTTAAATATATGTCTTCAAATTATTTTCCAAACTGATATGTTTGGGTAGATTACATATTCTGGCCAAATAAAACTGAAGTTATAGACCTGTGGACAAAAATTTGATGGAAATAATGAAAAGTTGCCCTGGACTTTTGTAAAACAGATTTACATTTTTGGGATTTGAAGCTTGACATCCCTGTTCACATGGTAGAGAAGTCACATAATTATCAGTTTAAGGGGTAATAAAATGAGGATTTTATTTGAAGAGAAGCAGCCCACAGAATGAGAGGACTAGTTATGCCTAAATCTGTGATCTAACAAATTAATTAAGTGAGGATATGTCCCAAGAGCAAAGATAAAATATTAGATGTGTATAAGAAGCACTTCACGACCACAACTCTACTATTTACTACATAGTTGTTAGCAATTACAGATGGCTTAAAAGTTGATGTTTGTTATGATTTATGTATTAAAAACAAGTTGAAATGATGCACTGCCCTATTGCAAGTGGGCCACAGCAGATGACATTGGGTTTATATGTTGATATTGTTTCCCAGTCTTTACCCAAGAGAGAATTTAGCAACTGTTTTAAGGTATAGTTAGGGACCAAGAATCATCACGGCTGACCAGATAAACTTGTTGTAGGGACAAAATAGATCTAATTATTTTAGCAGCTCCCTAGAGTTTATGAACAATTTTCAGCAGTGATCTGGAGAATGTGGGGATGGGATTCCTACAAAAAAGAAATGTGGTTATGGAGAGATTACTTGGAAAAGTAAAAGATATAGGATTATATTTGCACACTGTGTTTGTAGATTTATTTTATACTATCAATACTTCTACTCAATAAAGCAAGATTCTGAATTCAATAGAAAGACCCATATAAGAATGGAAAATGATTTATGGCAAAAAGAGATTACTTTTAGGATGCTGCTGAAGTACATAATGAAAGTATGAAAGGAATATATTTTTTCTTATAGAAGCAGATTCCAATGCATGTTATTTTCAAGCAAATAAAAATGAAATTACCTAGAAAATGTTGCTGAATGATAATAATAATAAATATTCTCTTATCATCAGGCATTTGCAATGCCTTCAAAATATTGTTTCATTCACAACATCTAAGTGGAGAAGGTACTATAATCATGCCTAATTTCCACTTTAGGGAAAGAGCCTTAAATAGTCTTATGATTTGTTTGTGGTTATGAAACTATGAAGTGTCAGATCTTTGATCTAAACTTGAGTTGACTGATTCCAAAACAAATGACTTTGAACACATGTAGGGGTTGGTAAACGTCTAATATAATGGAACAGATAGTAAATCTCTTAGGATTTTCTGTCCATATGGTCTATGTCACAACTACTCTGCAGTTGTAGTGAGAAAGCAGCCATAGACAATACACAAAGGGATGAACTTATTTCTTCAGTATCCTAAATGCAAAACTGTTACATTGGGAGAAAGGGCAAATATGACCTCATGGCCATAGTTTGCCGACTTCTGCTATATGGTATCATTATTCTTTTTCTGGTTCTAATTTATATCTGAACATAATGAAATATTTTTATACTGTCTTTACATAGAAAAGTGAAATTAAATATTATGTGGTGACATCAAAATATGTAGAAAAGCGAACATTAATTTGAGACAAAAGAAAATTGATTTTAGAATTTAAAACAAATACATAAGCAAACTCAAAAATTTAGATTCAATCCTAGCTCTATAGTTCCTTTCATGTTACTTCAATTCTCCAAGCCTGAACTACCTTATAAATTGGAGGTAACTTGCCTACGTTGGGGGATTGTTGTAAATATTAAATAATTCTGTAAAATTCATTGTTTGTATTAGTCATTCAGTAAATATAATACATAGACCCACATAATGGGTTAATAGAATATATTATCACTATATTTGTTTCAAATATGTTTTCAAATTATCAACATAGGTAGTAATTTTTCATGTTAAAAGATTTTCCATATTTCAGTAATACTAAAATTTATTCTCCCACCTAGAATAAAATGACAAAAGAATGTATTTCAGATGTTACAAATCAGTTATTTGTAAAGAAATGACTGTGATCAACAGTGGAATTGTAAATGTTAATACAGAATGCAAGTTTTTGGTTCATATTCAAATATCAGAATTCAGAAACCAAATCATAAAATTCCATGATTATATTGTTTTCATCACATATGAATAATAATATTCTTTACATAGGAATCCATCATTTCTACTGTAGAAGCAATATGAATACATTGTAGGTAACAGAAAATTCCAAAAAAATATAAAGGAAAATAATTCTATAAAGGCTATATCTATCTAGAAGTAACATTAGTTTAATTTTTCATAAATATGTTTTCTAAAATGCTATATATGTAGGTGTGTATGCATGTATATGTGTATGTGCATGTGTGTGTGTTTGTATGGGATCTATGAATATGTGTGTGTATTTGTATATAGCCAAGCATATAATTATAGGTCACATTTTTTGTATATTTTATGTATTTTCATACAAATTTTTAAGAGTTATAATTTTTTTCTCTTAACATCAACATAGTTAATATTTGGACATCTAAGTAACATGTAAACTAAAGAAAAGTTGAAAGACAATAGATAAATTTTCCCTCAAGGATGAAGGCTGCAGAATAATTAAACCCAGAGATAAGTAAGAAAAAGTTTTAAAAATAAGTGACAAAAACCAGCTGTATATGTTAAAGGTTCTCACCCTGCATGTCCTGAAAAGAACATGTACATCTCTGACTAGGAAATGGAAAGTCACTGGGTTTCACTAACATTGGTAGTGTTTTGACTCAGTTGGAAATGAGATTAATGACTTTGTGAAATCAAAGCATGCAAGAGACTCCAGCTGGGGACTGACTCAGCTGATTAACCAGCACAGCCTAAGAAGTGGCATGTAGTTGAATTATGATTGCTTGCCTTCACAGCCATGAAAAATAGCAAGAAATGTTCAAACCCACACACTGATGAAGGGATTAGAGGTTAAAAAAAAAAAAGTGAATGCCCATATGAATCAAGCTTAGAAACTGTTAAACATTCATTTGTAAGACTGTATGTGTGTGTGTGCATGTGAGCATGTGTGTGTGTGTTTGGACTTATGTATGTTTGAGTGTTGGAATGTGGGTTGTGTACATAGAAATCAAATTTTTTTTTCTTTGAAACAGGTTTTCCTCAATAGACATACATTTTGCGCTAATCTATGACTGAATGTTAAAACACACACAGAGAAAAAATTTCCAAAACATCTATCACTCAGGAGGCATACACTGGAGCTTACATTCTTTCAAAATCATATCATTTCTAATATAACCAAATTGGAACTACAGAAAAATAAAAAGGTTCAGGGAATTCTTCATTCAGTGAATAGAATACTCGTTATTTGACATGTTGTATGATCTTTAATAGCTATTCCTATTCTCTTCTGCAAAGAACAGAATTGGCAGTGCAACTATAAACTTCACTGGGACGTTTGGGAAAGAAGGAGTAACCTAGTCGAATTATCTTATTTACATTCTTGTAACCAGGCCTTTTGGTAAACACACACATGCTATTTGCTCCCAGAATGGTAATGGGGATTCTTTATCAGTGAAATGCTTTAGCGGTTTATATGGATTTTTGCAGGCATAGCTAGGTGAAGAGAGTTCAGTAATCTCTGTAATTAATGACATGTAAAATGGAGATGTTCTATAAAATGACTGGTTCTTTGTCATATATCCTCATGCCCTGCTAAAAAATAAACCCACATATTTAATCCTCACATGAGAGAAGGCAGATTGTGGAGAGCTGCGTTGATGATCTCAGATCACTCCAAGAGAAAACGCTTAGTTTCTGCCATACAATTGCTTGTACCCTTTAAATCATTAGTGAAATTGGTTACTAAAAAAAAAATGCAATTTCCTGTTAGTGGGAGTCCTATTTGATAATTGAATATTTACTGTTACCATAAATTGGCACTAGAAGCATGACTGATTGTTTCTCAAATCACAGTCCTGTTCATTAAGGGTCACTTTGTCACTTTTTGACAAAGAACTAAAGATGGAAAAATGTGGATGAGGAACTGATGCCAGAAGCTTGAAGCTTCATCTCTAAAGATGAAGCTGGGGTAACAGAGACAAAGAAGTAAGAACTGTTCTTCTAGTTAATGATAAGGATTCTCATGCATCCTTAGCCACCTTGGAGGACAATATATTCAGTCACCATATAGGTCAATTCAGATCATTGATTACCTGAAAACTTATGCACCCAAGGGCCTTGGCTAGTTAACTAAATTACAATACAACAAACACAAACAAAAACCACAAATTATTCTGTTAAATAGCTAGAACACTTTACAGAGAAATGCCATTAGAAGCTTGGCGATGATTTGCTACCAAGCATTGATCAAATATACCCCAATGTCAAATCTGAATCAGGAAACTCACATAAAAATATCTGGGCGGGGGGGAACGAAAAAAAAAAAAAAAAACATGTGAAGAGCCTGTCTTTCTCCTCCAGACTTTTTCAACTGAAGGGAAAAATTCAAATTCTGTTTTTATCATGATTAACAAGTTGATGGGAAGTGTTGCAAGTAAATGTCTGAGGAATGATGCTGAACATTAAGTTCAACTTCAGTTTATTTGCAGAACCTCAGTACTTTTCCAGAAGACGGGAGGGGAGGATACCCTCCAGAAAGATCAAGTTCAGACTCTAGGTACTTAGGGGTAAAAGGCTAAGTGATAAGGCTGGAAATATTCTGTGAGCTGAAGACATGAAAAGCCATAAAACTTAATAACTTCTATGATAATTTTGAAAATGATTTTATGGATAAGGGGAAGGTGGTTTTTTGAGTTTTGTTTGGATTTTTTTTTTTTTTTTTACTTTTTTTGTGTAAATGTTGAAATAGGTGATTACTATGGACAGAGGGTTTTTTAAATTTTGTTTCGTTTTGTTTTTTTGTTTTCTTTAAGGAATTAATGACTATTACATTTTTTCTCATCATCTCTTGACTGTAGGGACTATAGATAAGATAGGTTTTCTCCTTGTTCTCTAATGCCCCTTCCAAACCATCTCCACCTCCCACAGACCCCCTCTACATCTCTTCTCTAAAATCATCAATATTTGAACCTCATGTTATCAGGTTATCTCAGTTGCCACCCCTCCTCATTCAAGTCATAATCCACTGACCCCTCATTTCTCAAAGAATTTGGCTTTTGGCTCATGGTTACTCTCCTCCATATTACTTCCTTCTTAAGGCTTCTTAACTTCAACATTTACATAATGTTTTTTCAAAAACTTGCATATTTTTCCCTTCAATTCTTCTTCTCTAATAGTTGTGTCCTTCTCCTCCACCCAGCTAATTACTTTTACAGTAAATGTCCTGGCCCTGGTTGTAACTACCATGCACACCTTCTCACTACCTCCTATCTTAACAGCTCACTCTCTCTAGCACACTGACTCCAAAATTTTTCAACCCCACTGAGAAAGACGCTGCCATCTTTTCACTGCCCATTTCCTCTTTGGTAGATTCTTTTTCCTCAATCACCCAAATTTTTACCTCTGTTTTTTTCAACATTTTGTTGCTTGGGGGGCAACAAAACAAACAAATAAACAACAACAAAAGCCAAAACCAATAATTGGTTAAACTACATACTTTACATCGGCAATTCTGCCGTTTCCTGTGATAGGAGGTAAACTCACAACTGCACTAATTGATTCTATTTAAAATTCAAGGACTCTGGGAGGGCTCACGCCAGGGAGTACATCCCAGAAATTGTGCTACCAGTGTCCTTGTCCCCGAGGTGAGCCACAGCCACCCGCTGCCTCTGCAGGAGACCATCCAACACTAGCAGCTGTGTGGCTGACAGGGTCCTGGTGCCCTGGCCGGGTGTCAGGCCTGAGCCTCTGAGGTGGGAGAGCCGAGTTCAGGACATTGGTCCAACAGAGACATCCCAGCCCCATGTAATATCAAACGGCGAGAGCTCTCCCAGAGATCTCCGTCGCAACACTAAGACCCAGGTCCACTCAATGACCAGCAAGCTGCAGTGATGGACACCCTATGCCAAACAACTAGCAGGACAGGAACACAACACACCCATTCATTAGCAGAGAGGCTGCCTAGAATCATAATAAGTTCACAGACACCCCAAAACAAACCACCAGACATGGTCCTGCCCACCAAAAAGACAAGATACAGTCTCATCCACCAGAACACAGGCACCAGTCCCCTCCACCAGGAAGCCTACACAAACAATTGAACCAACCTTACCCACTGGGGGCAGACACCAGAAACAACGGGAACTACGAACCTGCAACCTGTGAAAAGGAGACCACCAATGCAGTAAGTTAAGTAAGATGAAAAGACAGAGAAATACACAGCACATGAAGGAGCAATGTAAAACCCCGCCAGACCAAAGAACTGAACAGGAAATAGGCAGTCTACCTGAAAAAGAATTCAGAGTAATGATAGTAAAGAAGATCCAAAAATATTGGAAATAGAATGGAGAAAAAAAAAGAAACGTTTAACAAGGACCTAGAAGAACTAAAGAGCAAGCAAACAATGATGGAGCAAACAAACAATGATGAACAAAACAATAAATGAAATTTAAAATTCTCTAGAAGGAATCAATAGCATAATAACAGAGGCAGAAGAATGGATAAGTGACCTGGAAGATAAAATAGTGGAAATAACAACCGAAGAGTAGAATAAAGAAAAAAAGAATGAAAAGAATTGAGGACAGTCTCAGAGACCTGTGGGACATTAAACACACCAAATTCCGAATTATAGGGGTCCCAGAAGAAGAAGAAAAAAAGAAAGGGTCTGAAACAAATATTTGAAGAGATTATAGTTGAAAACATCCCTAATATGGGAAAGAAAATAATAAACTCCAGGAAGAGCAGAGAGTCCCATACAGGATAAATCCAAGGTGAAACATGCCAAGACACATATAAATCAAACTATGAAAAATGGAAAAGCAACAAACAACATACAAGGGAATCCCCATAAGGTTAACAACTGATTTCTCAGAAGAAACTCTGCAAGCCAGGAGGGAGTGGCAGGACATATTTGAAGAGATAAAAGGGAAGAAGCAAAAACCAAGATTACTCTACCCAGCAAAGATCTCATTCAGATTCAACAGAGAAATTAAAACCTTTACAAACAAGCAAAAGCTAAGAGAATTTTTAGCAGCACCAAACCAGCTTTACAACAAACGCTAACTGAACTTCTCTAGGCAGGAAACACAAGAGAAGGAAAAGACCTACAATAACAAACCCAAAACAATTAAGTAAATGGTAACAGGAACATACATATCGAAAATTACCTTAAATGTAAATGGATTAAATGCTCCAACCAAAAGACATAGACTGGCTGAATGGATACAAAAACAAGACCCATATATATGCTGTCTACAGGGGCCAACTTCAGACCTAGGGACACGTACAGACTGAAAGTGAGGGGATGGAAAAAGATATTCCATGCAAATAGAAATCAAAAGAAAGCTGGAGTAGCAATTCTCATATCAGGAAAAATAGACTTTAAAATAAAGACTATTACAAGAGACAAAGAAGGACACTACATAATGATCAAGGGATCAATCCAAGAAGAAGATATAACAACTGTAAATATTTATGCACCCAACATAGAAGCACCTCAATGCATAAGGCAAATGCTAACAATCATATAAAGAGAACATGACAGTTACACAATCATAGTAGGGGATTTTAACACCCCACTTTCACCAATGGTCAGATCATCCAAAATGAAAATAAATAAGGAAACACAAGCTTTAAATGACACATTAAACAAGATGGACTTAATTGATATTTATAGGACATTCCATCCAAAAACAACAGAATACACTTTCAAGTGCTCATGGAACATTCTACAGGATAGACCATAACTGGTAAATTTAAGAGAATTGAAATCATATCAAGTATCTTTCCAACCACAATGCTATGACACTAGATATAAATTACAGGAAAAAAACATAAAAAATACAAAAACATGGAGACTAAACAATACACTACTAAATAACCAAGAGATCACTGAAGGAATCAAAGAGGAAATCAACAAATACCTAGAAACAAATGACAATGAAAACACTATGACACAAAACTTATGGGATGCAGCAAAAGCAGTTCTAAGAGGGAAGTTTATAGCAATACAATCCTACCTCAAGAAACAAGTAACATCTCAAATAAACAACCTAACCTCACACCTAAAGCAATTGGAGAAAGAAGAACAAAAAAACCGTAAAGTTACCAGAAGGAAAGAAATCATAAAGATCAGATCAGAAATAAATGAAAAAGAGATGAAGGAAACAATAACAAAGATCAATAAAAACTAAAAGCTGTTTCTTTGAGAAGATAAACAAAATTTATAAACCATTATCCAGACTCATCAAGAAAAAAGAGGGAGAAGACTCAAATCAATAGAACTACAAATGAAAAAGGTGAAGTAACAACTGACACTGCAGAAATACAAAGGATCATGAGAGATTACTACAAGCAACTCTATGCCAATAAAATGGATAACCTGGAAGAAATGGAAAATTTCTTAGAAAAGCACAACCTTCTGAGACTGAACCAGGAAGAAATAGAAAATATAAACATACAAATCAAAAGCACTGAAATTGAAACTGTGATTAAAAATCTTCCAACACACAGTAGACCAGGGTCAGATGGCTCCAAAGGTGAAATCTATCAAACATTTAGAGAAGAGCTAACACCTATCCCTCTCAAACTCTTCCAAAATATAGCAGAGTGAGGAACACTCCCAAACTCACTCTACGAGGCCACCATCAGCCTGATACCAAAACCCAACAAAGACGTCACAAAAAAAGAAAACTACAGGCCAGTATCACTGATGAACATAGATGCAAAAATCCTCAACAAAATACTAGCAAACAGAATCCAAGAACACATTAAAAGGATCATACACCATGATTAAGTGGGGTTTAGTCCAGGAATGCAAGGATTCTTCAATATACGCAAATCAATCAATGTGATAAACCATGGTAAAAAATTGAAGGATAAAAACCATATGATCGCCTTAATAGATGCAGAAGACCTAAATAGACATTTCTCCCATGAAGATGTACAGATTGCCAACAAACACATGAAAGGATGATCAACATCACTAATCATTAGAGAAATGGAAATCAAAACTACAATGAGGTATCACCTCACACCGGTCAGAATGGCCATCATCAAAAAATTTACAAACAATAAATTCTGGAGAGGGTGTGGAGAAAAGGGAGCCCTCTTGCACTGTGGGTGGGAATGTAAATTGATACAGCCACTATGGAGAACAGCATGGAGGTTCCTTAAAAAAACTAAAAATAGAACTACCATACAAGCCAACAATCCCACTACTGGGCATATACCCTGAGAAAACCATAATTCAAAAAGAGTCATGTACCACAATGTCCATTGCAGCTCTATTTACAATAACCAGGGCATGGAAGCAACCTAAGTGTCCATTGACACATGAATGGATAAAGAAGATGTGACACATATATACAATAGAAGATTACTCAGCCATAAAACAAAATGAAATTCAGTTATTTGTAGTGAGGTGGATGGACTTAGAGACTGTCATACGGAGTGAAGTTAAGTCAGAAAGAGAAAAACAAATACAATATGCTAACACATGTATATGGAATCAAAAAAAAAATAGTGGTTCTGAAGAACATAGGGGCAGGATAGGAATAAAGACACAGACATAGAGAATGGACTTGAGGACACAGGGAGGGGGAAGGGTAAGCTGGGATGAAGTGACCGAGTGGCATGGACATATATACACTACCAAATGTAAAATAGATAGCGAATGGAAGCAGCCACATAGATCAGCTCGGTGCTTTGTGTCCAACAGAGGGGTGAGATAGGGAGGGTGGAGAGAGACACAAGGAGGAGATATGGGGATATATGTATATGTATAGCTGATTCACTTTGTTATACAGCAGAAACTAACACAGCATTGTAAGGCAATTATACTCCAATAAAGATGTTTAAAAAATAAATAAATAAAATTCAGTGCAAAAAAACTTCAGGGGAATCTTCAATCATAATGTAGTTGCCTGGAATGTTCTTTACTCTTCATCACTGGAACATAAGCTTATTAGCATATTATAAGCACTTCCTATATCACATTGAATTTACCATATTAATTGCTGTTTTATTAAATGTGAATCTACTTTTCTTAGACAGAATGTACAAATAAAAACCAATATAGTATAACCTGGTGCTTTTGCATAGTTTGTATTTATTAGGTTTAATCTACTTAGAAATTATCTAGGTGACCAAAATTGCCATTCATTCACCCAATATTATATTAGTCCATAAAATGTCTTATAAATGCTGTTTACATTACAGAGCATCATAATTTTTGTTGATATTAGAATTTTATCATAGAAATGACATACAAAAATTTACTTAGAAAGTTTATGTTTGTACTAAGTAAAATGATTTGCAGCATTACCATAGTCCAAAAGAACCTGTCGTTTATTGTAATACAATGTTGCTGAACACATAAGTTTATATTACTATAACCTTGGATATTTTGGAAAAAATGATGACTTATCTGATCCATAAACCCAGTATATGGACTGTTTTCTTTATTATACAAATGAAAAAACAGGGTTCAGAAGTAAGTATCTTGCCAGAAGTGGCCCCGGTAATAGGTAATAGGTGCCAGAGTTGGGATTCAAACCCCCAACTAAATGACCCCAGAGCTGGAGTTTCTTGCACTACAGTATCAGACCCTACCGTGTCCCTCCTCTGGTCATCTCTGTACGACAGGTACCAGATCAGCTACAGGAAGGCAGAGCATTACCTGTTCAGCTTTTCTGGGAAGGTACGCATTGAGCACCTCAAATTTTTCTCTGCTCTGTGCAGATCCAGGAATATCTGTGGAGAGCACTCTGAGTATGGATTTGGGGTTACAAATGAATTTTAGCAAGTAGGCATATTCAAAAATATGGAGTCTGTAAATAATGAGAATGATATATATAGGTAGATAAATACATATAGATACATAGACATAGGAATTAGCCAAAATATTTATTACCATCTATTTTCAAACAATATTACATCACTTTGTGTATAAGTTAAACCAGTTACAACAGTGTGATAATTTTCATTGTCTTCAATACACATTTTATCCTATTTTCATTATATATCCTACTTTTATGCTTAGCTGATTGTATTTCTTCTCTTTGCCTAAATTATTGTCTAATTGCTTATAGATCACGTTGAGTTGGAGGAGGTCAATCAAGTAATGATAGTAGTGGCTGAGTACTTGCTATTTCCCAGGACTTGTTGGAAGTGGTTTACATGCATTTCAGGAGTATAGCACAGTGATTCAGTTATATACCTTTCTGTTGTTTGTTTCTATTCTTTTATATCTATTTCATAACCATATGCAATGAATAAGAAAATCTGGATTGTTGGACTTCCCTGGTGGTGCAGTGGTTAAGAACCTGCCTGCCAATGCAGGGGACACGGGTTCGAGCCCTGGTCTGGGGAGATCCCACATGCCGCAGAGCAGCTAAGCCCGCAAGCCACAACTACTGAGCCTGCGCTCTAGGGCCCACAAGCCACAACTATTGAGCCCACATGCCACAACTACTGAAGGCCACACGCCTCGAGCCCGTGCTCTGCAACACGAGAAGCCACCACAATGAGAAGCCCATGCACCACAAGGGAGAGTAGCCTCCACTCACTGCAACTAGAGAAAACCTGCACGCAGCAACGAAGATTCAACACAGCCAAAAATAAAATAAATAAAATTTTAATCACAAAATAAATAATTTGGTTTATCAGTGCTACTTCCCATTTAGTTTCTGAAACTAAATATGAGAAGAAATAAATAAGTATTGAGTACTAGGAATTTTCATTAAACAGATATGTGTAATCACTAAGGGTATTTGCAGGATTTTAAAGCTATTTGTCAGCCACTAATATGTCCCTGAGCTGTTAATTACTGAAGACAGTTATTTCACTAGCCAGAGTTACCTCATTAGCATGACAAGAGATGGATGTCCTCATTAGACACTTCCTTGTTTTGAGAGCTACCTGCCAAATTTGTCTCCTGTGCCAGAAAAATTAATGGCAAGTAGAAATTTTGCACATTGATTGCAGTTGATTGAGTACTCTCTCTTATTTTATGTAGAATTTGTGAAATCACAATTTTGAAATCAAAACTTTATATTGAAAGAATGTTTATTTGAAAATTCACATTGAGAAGAAAAACACAACTTATATTATGGAAAGCTTTTTAAAAAAATACTGCCTACATATGATATTTTGTTGTTAACATGGTCAACAAAATGGCTGGAGTTTTCTTTGCCCTCTTCTCTTGCTTTATTAAGACTCCTAGCCGAAGGTTTTTGGGAAAAGTTTTATTATTGCCAGTGTCTTGTGCTAGAGTCTTCCAGTTTTTCAGGGAAACTAGGATTCCTTCTGGAAATCTGATAATATACATGTTACAATCTCTTGTAATTTCTCACAGATCTCTAAGGTTTTGTCCATTTTTAAAAAAATTCTATTTTCTCCTGTTCAGATTGGGTAGATTCTACTGAACTATCTTCAGATTTACTGCTTCTAACCTCTATCACTTCTGCTCTACTTCTGAGCCTATCCAGTGAGTTTTTTATTCCTATTACTGTATTTTTGAGTTCTACCATCTCCATTAAGTTCTTTTTCTTTTGTTTCTTTTTTTAAACATCTTTATTGGAGTATAATTGCTTTACAATGTTGTGTTAGTTTCTGCTTTATAACAAAGTGATTCAGCTATACATATACATATTTCACCATATCTCCTCCCTCTTGCGTCTCCCTCCAACCCTCCCTATCTCACCCCTCTAGGTGGTCACAAAGCACCGAGGTGATCTCCCTGTGCTATGTGGCTGCTTCCCACTAGCTATCTATTTTACATTTGTTAGTGTATATATGTCAATGCCACTCTCTTACTTCATCCCAACTTACCCTTCCACATCCCCGTGTCCTCAAGTCCATTCTCTACATCTGCGTCTTTATTGCTATCCTGACCCTAGGTTTGTCAGAACCATTTTTTTAAAAAATTCCACATATATGTGTTAGCATATGGTATTTGTTTTTCACTTTCTGACTTACTTCAGTCTTTAGGACAGACTCTAGGTGCATCCACCTAACTACAAATAACTCAATTTTGTTTCTTCGAATGGCTGAGTAATATTCCATTGTATATATCTGCCACATCTTTATCCATTCATCTGTTGATGGACACTTAGGTTGTTTCCATGTCCTGACTACTGTAAAAAAGCTGAAATGAACATTGTGGTACATGACTCTTTTTGAATTATGGTTTTCTCAGGGTATATGCCCAGTATATACTGGGCATATGGGATTGCTGGGTCATATGGTAGTTCTATTCTTAGTTTTATAAGGAACCTCCGTACTGTTCTTCACAGTGACTGTATCAATTTACATTCCCAACAACAGTGCAAGAGGGTTCCCTTTTCTCCACACCTTCTCCAGCATTTATTGTTTGTAAATTTTTTGATGATGGCCATTCTTACTGGTGTGAGGTGATACCTCATTGTAGTTTTGATTTGAATTTCTCTAATGGTTAGTGATGTTGAGCGTTCTTTCATGTGTTTGTTGGCAATCTGTATATCTTCCTTGAGAAATGTCTATTTAGGCCTTCTGTCCATTTGTGGACTGGGTTGTTTATTTTTTTTGATATTGAGCTGCATGAACTGCTTATAAATTTTGGAGATTAATCCTTTGTCAATTGCTTCATTTGCAAATATTTTCTCCCACTCTGAGGATTGTCTTTTCATCTTGTTTATGGCTTCCTTTGCTGCGCAAGAGCTTTTAAGTTTCATTAGGTCCCTTTTGTTTATTTTTGTTTTTATTTCTATTTCTCAAGGAAGTGGGTCAAAAAGCATTGTGGTGTGATGTATGTCATAGAGTGTTCTGCCTATGCTTTCCTCTAGGACTTTTATAGTGTCTGGCCTTATATTTACGTCTTTAATCCATTTTGAGTTTATTTTTGTGTTTATTGTGGTGTTACGGAGTGTTCTAATTTCATTCTTTTCCATGTAGCTGTCCAGTTTTCCCAGCACCACTTATTGAAGAGGCTATCTTTTCTCCATTGTATATTCTTCCCTCCTTTATCAAAAATAAAGGTGACCATATGTGCATGGGTTTATCTATGGGCTTTCTATCCTGGTCCATTGATCTATATTTCTGTTTTTGTGCCAGTACCATGCTGTCTTGTTTACTGTAGCTTTGTAGTATAGTCTGAAGTCTGGCAGCCTGATTCCTCCAGCTCTGTTTTTCTTTCTCAAGATTGCTTCCGCTATTCGGGGTCTTTTGTGTTTCCATACAAATTGTGAAATTTTTTGTTCTAGTTCTGTGAAAAATGCCATTGGTATTTTGATAGGGATTGCATTGAATCTGTAGATTGCTTTGGGTAGTATAGTCACTTTCACAATGTTGATTCTTCCAATTCAAGAACATGGTATATATCTCCATCTATTTGTATTGTCTTTAATTTCTTTCATCAGCATCTTATAGTTCTGTATACAGGTCTTTTGTCTCCTTGGGTAGGTTTCTTCAGCATCTTATAGTTTTCTGTATACAGGTCTTTTGTCTCCTTAGGTAGGTTTCTTCCTGGGTATTTTATTTCTGTTGCAATGGTAAATGTCAGTGTTTCTTTAATTTCTCTTTCAGATTTTCATCATTAGTGTATAGAAATGCAAGAGATTTCTGTGCATTAATTTTGTATCCTGCTACTTTACCAAATTAATTGATTAGCTCTAGTAGTTTTCTGGTGGCATCTTTACGATTCTCTATGTATAGTATCATGTCATCTGCAAACTGTGACAGCTTTACTTCTTCTATTCCAATTTGGATTCCTTTTATTTTTTTTCTTCTCTGACTCTGTGGCTAAAACTTCCAAAACTGTGTTGAATAACAGTGGTGAGAGTGGGCAACCTTGTCTTGTTCCTGATCTTAGTGGAAATGGTTTCAGTTTTTCACCATTGAGAACGATGTTGGGTGTGGGTTTGTCATATATGGCCTTTATTATGTTGAGGTAAGTTCCCTCTATGCCTACTTTCTGGAGGCTTTTTATCATAAAGGGTGTTGAATTTTGTTGAAAGCTTTTTCTGCATCTATTAAGGCGATCATATGGTTTTTATCCTTCAATTTGTTAATATGGTTTATCACATTGATTGATTTGCATATATTGAAGAATCCTTGCATTTCTGGGATAAACCCCACTTGGTCATGTTTTATGATCCTTTTAATGTGCTGTTGGATTCTGTTTGCTAGTATTTTGTTGAGGATTTTTGAGTCTATGTTCATCTGTAATATTTGCCTGTAGTTTTCTGTTTTTGTGACATCTTTTTCTGGTTTTGGTATCAGGGTGATGGTGGCCTTGCAGAATGAGGTTGGGAGTGTTCCTCCCTCTGCTGTATTTTGGAAAAGTTTGAGAAGGATAGGTGCTAGCTCCTCTCCAAATGATTGATAGAATTCTCCTGTGAAGCCCTCTGGTCCTGGGCTTTTGTTTGTTGGAAGATTTTAATCATAGTCTCAATGTCAGTGCTTGTGAATGGTCTGTTTATATTTTCTATTTCTTCCTGGTTCAGTTTCAGAAGGTTGTGCTTCTCTGAGAATTTGTCCATTTCTTCCAGGTTGTACATTTTATTGGCATAGAGTTGCTTACAATAATCTCTCATGATCCTTTGTATTTCTTCAGTGTCAGTTGTTACTTCTTTTTCATTTCTAATTCTGTTGATTTG
>NC_041232.1:79177556-79180452 GCF_002837175.3 Physeter macrocephalus | reverse complement strand
CTTTTATTTATTTTTGCTGTGACCTTTATGATTTCTTTTCTTCTACTGTCTTTAGGGTTTTTTTGTTCTTCTTTCTCTAGTTGTTCTAGGTGTAAGGTTCGTTTGTTTATTTGAGATGTTACTTGTTTCTTGAGGTAGGATTGTATTGCTATAAACTTCCCTCTTAGAACTGCTTTTGCTGCATCCCATAAGTTTTGTGTCATAGTGTTTTCATTGTCATTTGTTTCTAGGTATTTGTTGATTTCCTCTTTGATTTCTTCAGTGATTTCTTGGTTATTAAGTAGTGTACTGTTTAGCCTCCATGTGTTTGTATTTTTTACAGATTGTTTCCTGTAATTGATATCTAGTCTCAAAGCATTGTGGTTGGAAAAGATACTTGATATGATTTCAATTTTCTTAAATTTACCAAGGCTTGATTTGTGACCCAAGATATGATCTATCCTGGAGATTGTTCCATGACTACTTGAGAAGAAATTTATTCTGTTGTTTTTAGATGGAATATCCTATAAATATCAATTAAGTCCTTCTTGTTTAATGTGTCATTTAAAGCTTTTGTTTCCTTATTTATTTTCATTTTGGATGATCTGTCCATTGGTGAAAGTGGTGTGTTAAAGTGCCCTACTATGATTGTGTTACTGTCGTGTTCCCTTTCTATGGCTGTTAGTATTTGCCTTGTGCATTGAGGTGCTCCTATGTTTGGTGCATAAATATTTACGATTGTTATGTCTTCTTCTTGGATCGATCCCTTGATCTTTATGTAGTGTCCTTCTTTGTCTCTTGTAATAGTGTTTATTTTAAAGTCTATTTAAGAGTCTGATATGAGAAATTGCTACTCCAGCTTTCTTTTGACTTACATTTGCATGGAATATCTTTTTCCATCCCCTCACTTTCAGTCTGTATGTGTCCCTAGGTCTGAAGTGGGTCTCTTGTAGACAGCATATATATGGGTCTTGTTTTTGTATCCATTCAGCTAGTCTGTGTCTTTTTGTTGGAGCATTTAATCCATTTATATTTAAGGTAATTTTTGATATGTATATTCCTATTACCATTTTCTTAATTGTTTTGTGTTTGTTTCTGTAGGTGTTTTCCTTCTCTTGTGTTTCCTGCCTAGAGAAGTTCCTTTAGCATTTGTTGTAAAACTGGGTTGGTGGTGCTGAATTTTCTTAGCTTTTGCTTTACTGAACATGTTTTAATTTCTCCGTCGAATCTGAATGAGATCCTTGCTGGGTAGAGTAATCTTGGTTGTAAGTTTTCCCTTTCATCCCTTTAAGTATGTCCTGCCACTCCCTTCTGGCTTGCAGGGTTTCTGCTGAAAGATCAGCTATTAACCTTATGGGGATTCCCTTTTATGTTATTTATTGTTTTCCCCTTGCTGCTTTTAATATTGTTTCTTTGTATGTAATTTTTGTTAGTTTGATTAATATGTGTCTTGGCTTGTTTCTCCTTGGATTTATGCTGTATGGGACTCTCTGTGCTCCCTGGACTTGATTAACTATTTCCTTTCCCATATTAGGGAAGTTTTCAACTATAATCTCTTCAAATATTTTCTTTGTCTCTTTGTTTTTCTCTTCTTCTTCTGGGACCCCTTTAATTCGAATGTTGGTACGTATACTGTTGTCCCAGAAGTCTCTGAGACTGTCCTCAATTCTTTTCATTCTTTTTTCTTTATCCTGCTCTGCATTAGTTATTTCCACTATTTTATCTTTCAGGTCACTTATCCGTTCTTCTGCCTCAGTTATTCTGGTAGTGATTCCTTCTAGAGAATTTTTAATTTCATTTATTGTGTTGTTCATCATTGTTTGTTTGCTCTTTAGTTCTTCTACATCCTTGTTAAACATTTCTTTTATTTCCTCCTTTCAATTTCCAAGATATTGGATAATGTTTACTATTATTACTCTGAATTCTTTTCCAGGCAGCCTGCTTATTTCTTCTTAAGTTGTTTGGTCTGGTGGGTTTTTACCTTGCTCCTTCATCTGCTGTGTGTTTCTCTGTCTTTTAATTTTGCCTAACTTACTGTGTTTGGGGTCTCCTTTTCGCAGGCTGCACGTTCATAGTTCCCGTTGTTTTTGGTGTCTGCCCCCAGTGGCTAAAGTTGTTTCACTGGGTTATGTAGGCTTCCTGGTGGAGGGGACTGGTGCCTGTGTAGTGGTGGATGAGACTGGATCTTGTTTTTCTGGTAGGCAGGACCATGTATAGTGATGTGTTTTGGGTTGTGTGTGACCTTATTATGATTTTAGGCAGCCTCTCTGCTAATGGGTCCAGTTGTGTTCCTGTCTTGCTAGTTGTTTGGCATAGGGTGTCCCTCACTGCAGCTTGCTGGTCATTGAGTGGAGCTGGGTCTTAGTGTTGAGATGGAGATATCTGGGAGAGCTTTTGCTGTTTGATATTACATGGAGCCAGGAGGTCTCTGGTGGACTAATGTCCTGAACTCTGCTCTCCCACCTCAGAGGCACAGGCCTGACACCGGCCGGAGCACCAGGACCCTCTCAGCCACATGGCCCCAGGCCCCGGCTCCAACGTTCAGGCTCCTATCTGCCAGGCGCCGACTTGAGGATTCTGCGCCCTGCGCTGTGGCTGCTTCCGGTCTCTGCCTCCATAAAGTTATTTCTTACAACTTTGATTTCTTAGCTGAAAATCTTGTACTTTCATTTTTAATAGACATTATTTTGATGGTTGCTTTAAGATCCTTTTCAGATGATTCCAACATCTGATTCATCTCAGTGTTGGTATCAGTTGATTGTCTTTTCTCTTGTAATGTCATTCGTTCTTCATGTGGTATTTGAATCTTGTATTTTTGCGGAGTCACACTGTGTAGATTTGGTGTGCAGGTCTTGACCTGTACTTTGGGGCTATGGTTCCAATGACAATTTAATTTTTTTTCTTTTTTACAGCATTT
>NC_041232.1:79159561-79176719 GCF_002837175.3 Physeter macrocephalus | reverse complement strand
ATCCTTGCTGGGTAGAATAATCTTGGTTGTAAGTTTTCCCTTTCATCCCTTTAAGTATGTCCTGCCACTCCCTTCTGGCTTGCAGGATTTCTGCTGAAAGATCAGCTATTAACCTTATGGGGATTCCCTTTTATGTTATTTATTGTTTTCCCCTTGCTGCTTTTAATATTGTTTCTTTGTATGTAATTTTTGTTAGTTTGATTAATATGTGTCTTGGCTTGTTTCTCCTTGGATTTATGCTGTATGGGACTCTCTGTGCTCCCTGGACTTGATTAACTATTTCCTTTCCCATATTAGGGAAGTTTTCAACTATAATCTCTTCAAATATTTTCTTTGTCTCTTTGTTTTTCTCTTCTTCTTCTGGGACCCCTTTAATTCGAATGTTGGTACGTATACTGTTGTCCCAGAAGTCTCTGAGACTGTCCTCAATTCTTTTCATTCTTTTTTCTTTATCCTGCTCTGCATTAGTTATTTCCACTATTTTATCTTTCAGGTCACTTATCCGTTCTTCTGCCTCAGTTATTCTGGTAGTGATTCCTTCTAGAGAATTTTTAATTTCATTTATTGTGTTGTTCATCATTGTTTGTTTGCTCTTTAGTTCTTCTACATCCTTGTTAAACATTTCTTTTATTTCCTCCTTTCAATTTCCAAGATATTGGATAATGTTTACTATTATTACTCTGAATTCTTTTTCAGGCAGCCTGCTTATTTCTTCTTAAGTTGTTTGGTCTGGTGGGTTTTTACCTTGCTCCTTCATCTGCTGTGTGTTTCTCTGTCTTTTAATTTTGCCTAACTTACTGTGTTTGGGGTCTCCTTTTCGCAGGCTGCACGTTCATAGTTCCCGTTGTTTTTGGTGTCTGCCCCCAGTGGCTAAAGTTGTTTCACTGGGTTATGTAGGCTTCCTGGTGGAGGGGACTGGTGCCTGTGTAGTGGTGGATGAGACTGGATCTTGTTTTTCTGGTAGGCAGGACCATGTATAGTGATGTGTTTTGGGTTGTGTGTGACCTTATTATGATTTTAGGCAGCCTCTCTGCTAATGGGTCCAGTTGTGTTCCTGTCTTGCTAGTTGTTTGGCATAGGGTGTCCCTCACTGCAGCTTGCTGGTCATTGAGTGGAGCTGGGTCTTAGTGTTGAGATGGAGATATCTGGGAGAGCTTTTGCTGTTTGATATTACATGGAGCCAGGAGGTCTCTGGTGGACTAATGTCCTGAACTCTGCTCTCCCACCTCAGAGGCACAGGCCTGACACCGGCCGGAGCACCAGGACCCTCTCAGCCACATGGCCCCAGGCCCCGGCTCCAACGTTCAGGCTCCTATCTGCCAGGCGCCGACTTGAGGATTCTGCGCCCTGCGCTGTGGCTGCTTCCGGTCTCTGCCTCCATAAAGTTATTTCTTACAACTTTGATTTCTTAGCTGAAAATCTTGTACTTTCATTTTTAATAGACATTATTTTGATGGTTGCTTTAAGATCCTTTTCAGATGATTCCAACATCTGATTCATCTCAGTGTTGGTATCAGTTGATTGTCTTTTCTCTTGTAATGTCATTCGTTCTTCATGTGGTATTTGAATCTTGTATTTTTGCGGAGTCACACTGTGTAGATTTGGTGTGCAGGTCTTGACCTGTACTTTGGGGCTATGGTTCCAATGACAATTTAATTTTTTTTCTTTTTTACAGCATTTCTTCCTGGTGGAGGGGACTGGTGCCTGTGTAGTGGTGGATGAGACTGGATCTTGTTTTTCTGGTAGGCAGGACCATGTATAGTGATGTGTTTTGGGTTGTGTGTGACCTTATTATGATTTTAGGCAGCCTCTCTGCTAATGGGTCCAGTTGTGTTCCTGTCTTGCTAGTTGTTTGGCATAGGGTGTCCCTCACTGCAGCTTGCTGGTCATTGAGTGGAGCTGGGTCTTAGTGTTGAGATGGAGATATCTGGGAGAGCTTTTGCTGTTTGATATTACATGGAGCCAGGAGGTCTCTGGTGGACTAATGTCCTGAACTCTGCTCTCCCACCTCAGAGGCACAGGCCTGACACCGGCCGGAGCACCAGGACCCTCTCAGCCACATGGCCCCAGGCCCCGGCTCCAACGTTCAGGCTTCTATCTGCCAGGCGCCGACTTGAGGATTCTGCGCCCTGCGCTGTGGCTGCTTCCGGTCTCTGCCTCCATAAAGTTATTTCTTACAACTTTGATTTCTTAGCTGAAAATCTTGTACTTTCATTTTTAATAGACATTATTTTGATGGTTGCTTTAAGATCCTTTTCAGATGATTCCAACATCTGATTCATCTCAGTGTTGGTATCAGTTGATTGTCTTTTCTCTTGTAATGTCATTCGTTCTTCATGTGGTATTTGAATCTTGTATTTTTGCGGAGTCACACTGTGTAGATTTGGTGTGCAGGTCTTGACCTGTACTTTGGGGCTATGGTTCCAATGACAATTTAATTTTTTTTCTTTTTTACAGCATTTGCAGTGGCATTTTTGTCTATTTGATTTTTCTCTTGGCACCTGGGCTCCCTGTTTCTTCCTGGTGATGCTGGAGCAAACACAAGAAGCTTCCCCAGGCTGGACCACCTGGTGCCTGCAAACGTGGGGAAGAGCTCTGGCAGGTGGAGAGGCAGCATGATTCCTGGGCTGGGTTCTGCTTGTGGTGGGACTCACTTTGCCGTTGCCATCCACTGCTTTGTACCTCTGTGTTGGGGATGCAAATCTTGGGCCCACAGCAACAATGGGGCTTCTGGACTTTAATGTGTATTGTAGCAAGATCCCCCTTTCCAGTGTGCTCAGCAGTACAGTCCCTAGGTGGAGGAGAGAATTCTCAGACCCCATGGTGATTAGATGATTTTGTGGTGGCATCCTTCCCAGCATCCCCTACTCTGTGATACCTCTTCTTTTTTTTTTTTTTTTTTTTTTGCTGTACGTGGGCCTCCCACTGTTGTGGCCTCTCCCTCTGTGGAGCACAGGCTCCGGATGCACAGGCTCAGCGACCATGGCTCACGGGCCTAGCCGCTCCGGAAGGAACCCATGTCCCCTGCATCGGCAGGGGGACTCTCAACCACTGCACCACCAGGGAAGCCCTGTGATACCTCTTGATGAGGATGTGAAGGGCTAGAGGTCTCAGTCCTGGTGGAGAATCCTGCGCCCCCTGGCGGCTGGTTGCCAGTGGTATTTCCCATTGGTTTCCCCTTGCCTGTTCCACCGCCCAACCTGGTGGTGTTGGCAGTATTCTCATTTGACTTGCGAAAGAAATGAGCTTACCTGGGAAGCCTTCTTTTGCTAAGTTGGGAATCATGAAATACCTGGACTGGGTCTCCTTCCTCTTTGGGGAAGGGAAGATTTTTAAGATGGCCTGTTAGTGTTCTGAGCTCATGAACCAGCTCACCTTTGTCTTTCCATCTTTCACATTCCTAGCTTTTTTATCCAAATGAGATGAAAACTTAGGTCTATGCATAAACCTGATTGTGAATGTTTATAGCATGTTTATTAATAATCACTAAGAACAAGAAGTACATATGATGTCCTTCAATAGGTGAATGGATAAATATACTGGCAGAGCCTTATAATGGAATATTATTCAGTCATCAAAAAAAAACTATCAAGCTTATGAAAGCCATGAAAAAATACAGGGGCACCTTACATGCACATTGCTAAGTGAAGTAAGCTAGTTTTAAGAGACTACATACTTTTTGAATCCGACTATGTTGCACTCTGGAAAAAGCAGAACAGTAGAGATATAAAAAGGTCAATGGGTGACAGAAGTTCAGGAGGAGGTGGGAAAATGAAGAAAAGGAGTACAGGGGATTTTTAAGGCAGAGAAAGTATTCTTCATGATACTGTAGTGGTGGAAACATGACAGTATGCATTTGTCAAAACCCATAGAACTTTAGAACACAAAGAGTTAACTCTAATGTAAATTATGAACTTTTGTCAATAATACTGTGTTAATATTCATTAATCATTTGTAATAAATGTATGACACTAAGGCAAGATGTTAATAGTAGGAAAAACTGTGGTAGAGAGAGTGAGGGAGTCATATGAGAATTTACTACACTATTCCTGCTCAACTGTCCTATAAACATAGAACTGCTCTAAAAAGCCTATTAATGAAAAAAATGGGTGTGTAAACTTGTATGGTTGCCATTCACTGTGAAAATGAGGACTTAAATTATTAACATAATCTATCTCCAGGTATACAGACTGAAGTACTATTTAAATGCCTACAAGGAAGGTAATATTTTGGCACAAATGCAATTTCATATACAAATTTGGTATATAAAATTTTGTCGTAGAAAAATGGTACAGATGAACCAGTTTGCAAGTTTACATCTACACAGATGTAGAGAACAAACGTATGGACACCAAGGGGGGAAAGTGGGGTGGGTGGGGTGGGTGGGATAAACTGGAAGATTGGGATTGACATATATATACAAATATGTATAAAATAGATAACTAATAAGAGCCTGCTGTATAGCACAAGAAACTCCACTTTGCTGTACAGCAGAAACTAACACAACATTGTGAAACAATCATAGTTTCTGACACAGCTTTTTGATATTGCTAGGCTTTGCGTGGCAGCCAGTTCTCTTTGTGTGAAACAGTGCTCAGTAAACCTAGGTGATTTAGTCATTTTAATTTTGAATATCTAGTTTTGTGTTCTGGCATCTCATTGATAGTACAAAGTAGTCTTTCCTTGTATTTTAAATAAGGGAGAGATTACATAATTATTCACTCATAAGAACTGAAATAATCAAGTTTTGTATAACTAGGTTGACCATCATATAAAGAGACTCTTGGGTATTTTTTATATCCTACATTGAAGACAACGTGAAGTGTGGCATGGGAAACTTTCCATGATTTGACCATTTAACTCCTTCTTATTTTACTTTCTTACTCTCTGTTTGTTCTCATTTCACTCATGACTAAGGCCAGTAAGTTTCTTGGGTGCATTATTCTATTTCTACTCTTTTTAACTTTCTCTTGTTATTTCCTGTTCCTTGAATATCTCTTCCAACTTTTTTTAGGTAAATAACTCAGACTTTAATACTCATATCCAGCTCTGTCTTGTCTAGAAGCCTTTTATGTCCTTTCTCTTTGAACTATATGGAATTTTGCAATTCAGCTACAGTTCCCTGAGGATACCTTTTGGGTTCTTATATATTTAAATGGCCTGATCACTTTGTTTGAAAAAAGTCCACAATCCCTCTCACTTTAACCCTACCTCCTCTCATTTCTCTTCTGTCCCTGACAATTTGTCTTAGAAATATCTTTTTGAACTTGAAGCATGTATAGAATAATGAAAAGGAAATTCAAGGATTTAGAGGATGTAGTGATTTTTTTATTAGGTATTCTTATTTAAATGCAGCTTAACTGTAGCTTTGTGGTAAATTATAAATTGTTTCATCTGCTCTAAGAAACAAAAAGCATTGTTCAAAGCTTTACCGACTTTGTTCTTGCATGTGATGTTGAGTTCTCAAGTCAATGCAAAGATTTTTATTTATTTATATTTATATTTTAATTTATTTATATTTATATTTTTTCCACAATTTCATTTTATTTTATTGCAAGAGGAAATTAAGCACTCAGGTTTTGCCACACTAAATGACTTAAGACTTTATTCTTCAATATAGAAGCCGTATAGAAAAGCTATTTGAGAAACTGGAAAAACAACTGTTATACTTTCAAAGACAGTCAACTTTCATCTCATTTAATGCTGTTCAAAGGATTAGTTTCTCATATAAATGGTTTTAAAATGGTATTCCCTTTGAAATACAAGACTACAATTTATGGGAACCATATTTTTCTGGGAAATCAAACACTCTCGTCATTATTTCTTTATTAATTTGAATCAGTCTTTTTTTTCTGTTAACTGATAGAAAATCAGAAAGTAATCTTATGTTGAAAAAAAGAGAATTAGATATCTCTTCTCTTTAAGAAACAAAGACTATGAAAATGTTTCTCTATTTTTGTAAAGGATTGAAAGAATCCATTAACATTAGTGTGAAGAGCTGAAGGAGAATGATGTCTGACACTGACAGCTTCAACCACAAATGAGGAATGTTGTGTTTCCCATATACAGAAGCTGCAGGATTACAGTAGGTCTGGTGGGGATGTCTGTTGCAATCCTAGGAAAATATAATTTAAAAGAAATAATTTGTAGGTGGACATGAAGCCAGAAGGATTTTTAATTCTTAACAATAACTCAAACATTATCAGAGTTAGGTCTGGGTACACATTACAATCCAATTTGGCTGATATTTTCATTTATGACATTGGTGATGATTTAGGTTTTTACAATCGAGAGACAATTTAGTAATTGCAGAGCTTTGTCTTTGCAGCTGGGTTATTTTATTTTCAGTTTTACCTTTGAAATTTCAATAAAACTTCTAAATGTTATCTTGATCTAATCCCGGAAGAGCTTGAGAAGAAAACCCCTCATTTCCTGCCCTCTGCCCTCCCCCAGGGATCATGCCGGTTCACCAAACTACAGATACAGTACAGTTTAGCACTTCCATTCAGGCATAAAGTCTTAGCTCTACCACCTGCTGGACTGTTTGCTCTTAAAAATAAATAAATTATTACTTAGAGAAAATAGCGTGATTATTCCACGCACCTTTCCTTTGGGGAACCATCATTTAGCATTCACTAACAACTAGAATCTCTTCCATTAGGATGTAATATTTGAGCCATTATTAGTGCCAGAGAGGCAAGAGCATATTTTCAGTTTACTTCTTTGAGATCAATAATCATATGGAATTTCTCTTAAAATATACAAAGCTGTTTCATTAAGCGTTCATGGTTTTATTTTTTTTTTCTCATTATATCTGTTTACTATCTCATTTGCTTCCTCGAATGCAGACTTTTATTGTTAAATATCATGTGTTTTAGCATCATTTGCTTTCAAGGAGGATTAAAAAGTTAAATGAATACTACAGAGTTCTTTGGCAGTGAAGACCATAAAGATGTATAGAACTGTGAAGGTAATTTCCGCTTAGTGTCACATGATGGCCAGATAGAGATATTTTTTCTGAGCAAATGTAGCAAAGAAATAGGAAAAAAAAGAAAATTTCATCATCATTAAGGAAAAATAGTACAGATTCCTGTCTTCTCTCTGACTCATTACGAATGCCCTCCTCCCATTCATTTTTAATTCCTCCTAGTTTAAATCCCTTAAAGGCTTTACTAGGTGCATGAATAAAAACTAATATATCCAGGTTAGTTATTTAGTCAAGCTTAAGGGGATAACAGGGATTGCGTTCTTCAAGTCTATACTATATACCTCTGAGAATTATTTGTTATGAGAGAGTGTATGTTTAGATCTAGGACATAGTCTCAATGGTTAGGTACATTTAAACAAGAGGAGAAGACAGATTTTTGTTTCAAAGATGAAGTAGATTATTTTCAAAGCTAGCTTTAATCTGTGCTATAACTTGAGTTACAAATCAACAGTTTGATTAAAATAGAATATTCTATTATTTTAAATTATTTACTTCATTGTTTGCATGACTTTATTTTATATAATTCAGAAAATTATTTTAAATTAAACATTACACACACTGACATATTCCTATTCTAAATATTTTGAATAATCTCATTTATTTTCAAATAATGTAATGCTATGTAGAAACATCTTAAAATAAAGTGTATACTAATCCAATCTAGTAAGGTAAACAGAATAACGAATGATGAATTGTAGAAGGCCCCACTAATTCCCATATTTTATGTTAAATATTAATTTTTTTTTTTTTTTTTTTTGCGGTACGCGGGCCTCTCACTGTTGTGGCCTCTCCCGTTGCGGAGCACAGGCTCTGGACGCGCAGGCGCAGCGGCCATGGCTCACGGGCCAGCTGCTCCGCGGCATGTGGGATCTTCCCGGACCGGGGCACGAGCCCGTGTCCCCTGCATCGGCAGGTGGACTCTCAGCCACTGCGCCACCAGGGAAGCCCTAGATTCTTATTTTTAAACAATGTTATAAATGAGACCTTACTCAACTAGCAATACATAAAATGTGATATTGAGTACTGGCAGTTGAATACATCAATGATGAATATTAAGAAAATAAATTTTTAAAATATATTCAGAAGTTTGTTAAAGTATTTGAAAGTGAAACTTTTCCAGCATACTGATATTATATGTAGGTGAAGTATAAAGTAAATCAATTGAATTTGTGTATTTAGTTAAGAAATGTGGATAGGGTTTTCTAACGAACAGCTTTTAATTTAAATACAGATATTTTTCCCTGATATCAGTAGAGTCATTTAGCATGTATTCATTAAATAATCACAAACAGAGCATGCACAATTTTCAAGGCATGCCCATGACTACAGATCCTGATACTTTAATAATATATGATTTGTCTATAAGATGTAACAGTCTACTGAGAAAGTTGGGTATAAAATGGTTATGACAATTAAACTAAACCATTATTACTAAATTACTAATTTAGTAATGTAATTAGTAATTATTACATTAATAACTAAACCATTATTACATGAATAAGATAAAACAAGAAGCACACAGAAAGGTATGTAAAAAGGATCACAGACCAAAGAGAGACTAAGTCAGGCAAATAACAAAAGTTTCCAGAAATGAAGTGATTTGACTGAGTCCTGGGGGACAAATAGGAGTTTACCAGGCAGAAGGGCATTCCACAGGGGATTTGTTTTCTGTTGTTACATAACAAATTATCACAAATACAGCTGCTGAAACAACACTTAGCATTATATCACAGCTCTGAAGAACAGAAGTCTGGGCAGGCTCTGATGGATTCTTTGCTTAAGGTCACATAAGACCTTGACAAGACTGTCTTGTGTCAGCCAGACTGGCCTCTTCTCTTGAAGCTTTGGAAAAGAATCTGCATCCAGGCTTTTTCGGTTGTTGGTGGTACCTGACACATATGAGAAAACTGTTTGCCTTGCCATTGTTTAATTTCTTTAAAGCAACTGGTTGCTTCAGTTATTTAAAACCAGTGTTTGTTGTACTAATTCAATCTTTTAAAATTTTATTAGAAGGGATTAGAAAAACAGAAGTTGAGTGCTGCTCTTTGATATCCTTAAGCTTGACATTATTCACCTTCAAAAGTAGAGTTTTTTAGTTTGTTGGTGATTCATAGTCTCAGTCATTTGTGCTTACAGTTGAAATCCATCTGCAGATTAATATGAAGTTCTGAATGAAGTTTGGAGAACCTTCAAAAATTATCTTTCTACTTCTTTTCAGGCTTAGATTTTTTTTTTTTTTTCATCTCTGTACACCCCCAATCAACCCTGCCTAACAAACTCTGAAGGAAACTTTAAAGAAATTATTCATGGTTATCCAAATAGACTTACAATGTTAGTATTTTTATCTTTGTCCTTTCTGTGCTTTTCATGTGTGTTAGGCAGAATGTTAAGATGGTCCGCATGACTTTGCTCCTGCGTGTTGTGCCTGTGATTATGTAACATGGCTAAAGGGATTTTGCAGATGTAATGAAGGTTATTAGTCAGTTGACACTGAAATAACAAAGAAGGAGTCTCTGTGTGGCTATTTAAGGATAGCCAGGTAGATTAGCCCATTTAATTGAATGTGTTCTTTAAAAGTGGAGTTTTCTACAACTGACCATAGTAGGAGAAGTCTGAGATTTTCAAAACACAAGGAAAATCAGTACAGCACTGCTTGCCTGCACACTGGAGGGATCATGAACAAGGAGATTGGCCTCTAGGAGTTATGAGCAATTCCTGGCTAACAGCTGCCAAGGGAATGGAGAGCTCAGCCCTGAATTACAAGGAGCTAGGTACTGCCAACAACCAAAGAGTTTGGGTGCAGAGTCTCCTCCAAAGCCAGAGTAGAAAGAGCAAATTGATTGCTTTGAAAGCAGGAGAGCTTAGGCATCTCAATTTAGGTATTTGAGCTTGATATCAATGTGCAAACAAAACTCATTGGTAAAGAAATACATTTATTATTTTTGGATACTTATGTATATTCTAACCACTAAAACCAGTGAAAATTAATAGATTATGACACCTGACTTACCTTTTTTTTCTGAATATAATCCCTGGACTGTTGGATATGGGTAAATGCTGAAATTGTGACTTGACCTAAACATTTGCAAAACTCACTCATGACATTCTTGTGAGAAATTAAAGATATGTTTATTGAATGAAAATATAATTGATATGTGGGAATGGATAGCTAAAACAAAGGATGATAATCATTAGATTTATTTAAACATAGATAATAAGCTGAAAAAGAAACTCTCCTATAGCATTATAAAGTGTAATAGTTTACCCTCAACTTTACAGAATTAATAGTATTGATTTTATTAGAATATATATGGTTTCTATTATGCAGTGTCTTGATATAATTATGTTATGGACAATTATATACGGAGTCTATATAATTATATAGCAAATTAGAATTATGGTCTTAATACACAAAAACACATTAATGGGAATAGATATAAATTCCTGTACTGTGGCTTAGAAAATAGTAATTTCACAATAAGAGTATAAAAGAACATGTGCAAATCGAATTATTCGTTGAAAATTATGAAAAAATTTGCGAGGCTCATCAAATTTGGTTTGATCCCTTCATCTCCTTCAAGTTTTTCTAAATGACTCTCAGGTCGTTACTAGGCCACCTTTTGTAAAACTGCAAATATTCCCTTCCCCATTCCAGTACAACTTTCCATCCATCTTCTCTGGGTGATATTTTTTTCCTAACATTTCTAACCTTTTAACAAATTATAAAATTTATATATGAATCATTTTTATCACCCATCCCCATCCAAATCAACACACCAAAACATGATTCAGGAGTGCAGAAATGTGTGTATCTGTTTACATGGACAGGAACATAGTGAACGCTAAATAAATATTAACTGAGTGATAAAAAATAGACTCATAAAAAAGTATTTGGTTGCATTTGCCATATTTAAAGTAAGTTATTAAAAACTTGATATAAGCCGGAAAGAAAGTGAACTATCTGGAAATATTACATGATGAATAACGAAAAGAAGTATTTCTGTTTATATTTGAAATCTGGTTTGGCAGAAGACATGTACTATACCTTGTTTTAAGTGCTTATTTGAATTGAAATAAAGAAGAACCATTAAATTATTATAGTTGGTTGGAAGTTCAAAGTTATGAAAATTAGGTAGAAATATTCACAAGACATGTTTTGTCCTAATACAAAGAGGAATTTGCCAGAAATTAGAGCTTTTCAGAAATGGAAAGAATTGCTTTAGGAGGCTTTCTATTCCTTTTCACTGGGATTGTTTGGAGAACCATTTGTTTGAGACACTGTGAGGCCAACCAAACTGAAACGTCAGAGTTTGGAGCAGAGAAAGGTTTACTGATGGAGAGAACGCCAACCGGGAAGATGGGAGACCCAGGTTTGTCTCAGATCCATCTTGCCGGCTAGTTGGGATGTAGGACTTTTAAGGCAAAAAGGGTAAAGGAGAGGCGGTCTTTGTGACTTCAGCTTCCAAATAAGATCTCAGTTGCAGACTTCCTGGCACCGTCTTGTGACTCAGTGTGTCACTGATGATTGTGATTGATCTACGTGTTCCTGCAAAGCAAACTGATAAGTCGTGGTCTTTTGATCTTTCTAGGAGAGAACAAAAACAATGGCTGAGGCATTTTATTATTTACTTGGAGCCTATGTGATGAGTTAAGAATTTCAGTTCCTGGTTGGTCCCTGTGCTGTTTTCTTCAAGACGACTTGAGCCTGCTCTTTCGAAACCACATTATCTCAATAATCTGGGGTTATAAATCAGGATTTTGCTCAAGCTAGCAATGTCATGGCGGAAGGGTCAGGCTGAACTTAGGCAAATAGGAATGTCTAAAGGCCTTGTAAGCAAGTGGATAAGGTAGAAAAGTAAGACAGTCTTTGTTGTAGAGTCAGTAACAACAATGAGAATACAGTAGAAAGAGACATAAAAACAGAAATCAAGACAGCTGGATCGCTGGATCCTAGCTTCTCTTAATATAAGACCAAGGGAAATTAACTGCTGTGGAATTCATGGTTTTCCATTGTAAAGTGAGAAGTTTAGGTTATATACTTCTAGGCATCTCCCCACCTCTAAGATTCTATGTGTCTTGTAAGCTTTAGATAATAACACACTAAATTAAACATACAGCTGCAATATTTTGATTTATAAGAAATATATATTTGGTCATTCAGATGACCAAAATATACTTCCATATACATTTCATGTTCGCCCATGGTTCCTGGCTCACAGCTCCCAAAACTCTTTGGATTTCCTGAGTGACAAGAGCAAGGGGAGAATCTTTTGTTAGAGTATTTGCTCTCTTGTCCTCAGTTCCTGAAATCACTTCAGAGCCATTAAGCTGAAATGGGTGTCTTGTTATTCATATCAAGCCCCTTTCTACCACAACTGGGTTTATTAATAGGTGACTTTTAGAAAGAACCTAAGATTTGGGGCTGATTGCCAGGGGAACCAACTAGGAATAGAGCGTTGGAACTTTTAAGTGACACTCCCTGAGAGAGGGTCTGGAGAGTAAATCAATCACTGATGGCAAACGATTTCATGAATCACGCCTATGAAATGAAGCCCCCATAAAACCCCAAAATAATGGTTTTCAGAGAGTCTTCGGGTTGGGGAACAAGAATGTTTCCATACCCCTTCGTTCTGGGCCCCAAATTTTAAGAGGACAGAAACTCCTTTCTTTGGCATCTTGTCCTAAGTATCTCTTCATCTGGCTGTTGCTTTGTATCCTTTAATATCCTTTTTAATAAACCATCTAGTGAGTAATCGAAAACCCAAAGAGGAGAGCATGGGAACTTGACTTATAGCCAGTTGGCCAGCAGTACCTGTAACAACCAGGGCTTGCAGTTGACCTGTGAAGTAGATGGCGGTCTTAAGGGATCGAGCCCTTTACCTGTGGAATCTGGTGTTATCTCCGGGTAGATAGAGTGAGAACTGAAGTGACTCATAGGACACCCAGCTGATGTCCCTAGCATTGTTTGGTGGTGTGTGTGGGAATGCCCCTCCCCACGTTGGAATCGGGCACAGAACTCAAAATAAAAGCCAGTTTTTCTGAACCTCATTTTATAAATCTGTAAATTTATGGAATTGGGCTAAAACAATTCCTGATCTGTATCTGTTCTAACATTGATAAAGCTCTTGTTTCTTTCCAATATTGAAACACTTAGGTTTTGACAATAGATTATTAATCATTTTGAAGGTTTTGATTTATAATTTGATTCTTTTTTTTTTGACTAATCAATGCACTCATTCTATTTATAAGTTTCAAAAGTTAAGTTTTAGAATAAACAACTTTTTTTTAATGTTTTTGTACAGTTTTTTTTAACATCCTTATTGGAGTATAATTGCTTTACAATGTTGTGTTCATTTCTGCTGTATAACAAAGTGAATCAGCTATACATATACATATATCCCCATATCCCCTCCCTCTTGCGTCTCCCTCCCACCCTCCCTACCCCACCCCTCTAGGTGGTCACAAAGCACTGAGCTGACCAAGCTTTTTTATAATTTGATTCTTATAAAATGACACAATTTTGGACTGTAATGCATGCTCATAACTTCAAACAGCATTATTTAATGCATATAATGTATGAAAAGTAGTCTTAATAGATGTGGTCATTTGATAATAAATCATGCAAAATTAGGGAAATAATTTGTATTCAGTGTCTCTTGCAGATAATTTCTGTACTGGGCACTTTGTAAAGTTGGTATAATCTTCAGTACAACACAGTAAAATGGTAGTTCATATGGTATATTAACTTGAAATATTTTGTAGATGAGAAAACCTAGAGATTTAATGCATTGATCTTCCAGGAAATGTGAGCATATTGTAAATGGAAACTAAATCTGAGTTTTTAGACTCCAAAACCTATTGAATATAATATATCTAATCTAATCTTTATTCAAGTGGAGATAAAAGCTGATTTTAAAGATGTCTAATTATTTCCATTAGAAAACCATATTATTAAAAAAAATAAGTTAAATCTATCATTAAAAAATAAATTAAAAACATATGCAGATGATTATATTTGGAGGATGGGGAAATAGCATCAAAAGTAAGTCCTAGGGGGCTTCCCTGGTGGCGCAGTGGTTGAGAGTCCCCCTGCCAATGCAGGGGACACGGGTTCGTGCCCTGGTCTGGGAAGATCCCACGTGCCACGGAGCGGCTAGGCCTGTGAGCCATGGCCGCTGAGCCTGCGCGTCCGGAGCCTGTGCTCCACAACGGGAGAGGCCACAGCAGTGGGAGGCCCACGTACTGCAAAAAACAAACAAACAAGTTTCAAGAATAATGACTTAAAACTTCAAATTACTGCAAAAAAAAAAAAAAAAAAAAAAAAAAAGTAAGTCCTAGGTAGTGTGTGGAATATGTTCAAGTGGATGGTAACTTTGGAGTTAATTTTTCCAGTGAAATTTATAATGAGTTAGTTAGAAAAAATATGTAGAACATATTATAAACCTGTCTATAAGGTACATATTTTTGTTTTTATAACAGAAAGTGTTCAGTAATATAAAACATAATTCAGAACTAAGCAAAATTGAACTAAACTAACTTTCACTCATTTCATTCAAAACTAATAACAAATATACCTACTCTCAAAATATTTATTGGGTACTAGTCTATTGTTCATTGACAGCAAGAGAGAGAGCTGGGTGTACCAACATGTTTCACATCTCTGCTTGTGTCACATTTACTATGTTCCCAATGACCGACCCAATGTACATGGCAGAATCTGTAATCAGTGTGTGTGGTGGACTCCTAAAGGCGTAGATAAAGGGAAGAAATTATGGCAAGCAGTTTGCTGTTGGCCTATCACAGTTGCCTACAAAGCCTAAAGTGAGCTACAGAACTCTGCTTCTTTATAAATTGTGGAAGATGCAAGGTGTTTTTATGTGGGTGTTAAAAAATGTCACTGATGTTGCAGACTCAGGAATCTTCAGGAGTTTATATCTTTGCATTTATACGTTTTCCTGGTGATTGGGATACTTACCATTTTCTGTTCACCAGGTCAGATTAGCGTGACATCAATATGATGGAGAAGTGTGATGTTTTGTAAAATGGAAATATACTATAATAGAGAGCAGAAGAGGCAGCATTGCCTTGAGGTAAGATAGTGCTATTGCTGTCCTTACCCTCAAGTGGCAAAATTATATTAATCCTCTTGACTGAAGAAAGAAAACATTCACCAAATCATTGCCACATACTAAGGATATATTTTTCTGCTCCAATAGAGATACTAGGTTCGGTACAGCATTTGCCATGACCCATTTGTTTTCTGCAGAGATACATGGATGGACCAGCTGTTCCTGGCATGTGTGGCCTCTTCATGCCATTTCCATACTTGGGTGAAACCTAGGAGAGGCTAAACAGTGCAGCATGAAGTACATGGGAGTTAACTCTCTGTGGACTGAGTTTTTACCAGTGAGAAGTAAAAGGTGGTAGGGAGCTCAGCAGAGAAATTCCATCTCCTTTCTCCTTCTAGGAGCCCCTTCTGAGAGGTTGTGTAGCAGTAGAGCCTGTCTGGAGACATACTTTGAGGCAAGTAGACACATCTGCAGCATTTGTTCACATCTTGTAAGCAGTGGGCATGTTGGTTACAAATCACCTTGCATTTCCTCCGTCATTCCCTGCCTCATTTTTCTTTGTCCTCACTCTCATTGACCTGGATTTTCATCTCCCAGATACAGCATCAGCAATTTATCTTTGCTTTAGGCTGTGTTTTCTAGGATCCTTGGGATGCTGTCAGTTTAAAAAATGTGAAAGCTGAGAAGAGACCAAAGGTAGCCCAATAATTATGTCTATATGTCACAGTCATGGCATGTTTTTGGTGCAAAATGGATTTCCTTCTTGTCTTTCACAGAGTTTGTTAAAAATTGACCATCTGTTTTGTGAGACACACTTTCCTTTATTTCCCAAATACATTACTAATACTTAACTCCTTAAGCCCATTTCTCTTACTCCTACTGTCATCATCATTCCCAACTTTCCTCTTTCTTTTTTTTTAAATTTATTTTTTTATACAGCAGGTTCTTATTAGTCATCAATTTTATACACATCAGTGTATTCATGTAAATCCCAATCGCCCAATTCATCACACCACCACCCCCACCCACCGCAGCTTTTCCCCACTTGGTCCATACGTTTGTTCTCTACATCTGTGTCTCAATTTCTGCCCTGCAAACCAGTTCATCTGTACCATTTTTCTAGGTTCCACATATATGCGTTAAACTATGATATTTGTTTTTCTCTTTCTGGCTTACTTCACTCTGTTTGACAGTTTCTAGATCCATCCACGTCTCAACAAATGACTCAATTTCGTTCCTTTTTATGGCTGAGTAATATTCCATTGTATATATGTACCACTTCTTCTTTATCCATTCGTCTGTCAATGGGCATTTAGGTTGCTTCCATGACCTGGCTATTGTACAGAGTGCTGCAATGAACATTGGGGTGCATGTGTCTTTTTGAATTGTGGTTTTCTCTGGGTATACGCCCAGTAGTGGCATTGCTGGATCATATGGTAATTCTATTTTTAGTTTTTTAAGGAACGTCCATACTGTTCTCCATAGTGGCTGTATCAGTTTACATTCCCACCAACAGTGCAAGAGGGTTCCCTTTTCTCCACAATCTCTCCAGCACTTGTTGTTTGTAGATTTTCTAATGAAGCCCATTCTAACTGGTGTCACATGATACCTCATTGTAGTTTTGATTTGCATTTCTCTAATAATTAGTGATGTTGAGCAGCTTTTCATGTGCTTCTTGGCCACCTGTATGTCTTCTTTGGAGAAATGTCTATTTAGATCTTCTGCCAATCTTTGGATTGGGTTGTTTGTTTTTTAATACTGAGCTGCATGAGCTGTCTATATATTTTGGAGATTAATCCTTTGTCTGTTGATTCGTTTGCAAATATTTTCTCCCATCCTGACGGTTGTCTTTTCGTCTTGTTTATGGTATCCTTTCCTGTGCAAAAGCTTTGAAGTTTCATTAGGTCCCATTTGTTTGTTTTTATTTCCATTACTCTAGGAGGTGGATCAAAAATGATCTTGCTGTGATTTATGTCAAAGAGTGTTCTTCCTATGTTTTCCTCTGAGAGTTTTATAGTGTCTGGTGTTACATTTAGGTCTCTAATCCATTTTGAGTTTATTTTTGTGTATGGTGTTAGGGAGTGTTCAAATTTCATTCTTT
>NC_041232.1:79158301-79158558 GCF_002837175.3 Physeter macrocephalus | reverse complement strand
TTATAGTTTTCTGCATACAGGTCTTTTTTCTCCCTAGGTAGGTTTATTCCTAGGTATTTTATTCTTTCTGTTGCAATGGTAAATGGGAGTGTTTCCTTAATTTCTCTTTCAGATTTTCATCATTACTGTATAGGAATGCAAGGGATTTCTGTGCATTAAATTTGTATCCTGCAACTTTACCGAATTCATTGATTAGCTCTAGTAGTTTTCTGATGGCATCTTTAGGATTCTCTATGTATAGTATCATGTCATCTGCA
>NC_041232.1:79156134-79158224 GCF_002837175.3 Physeter macrocephalus | reverse complement strand
AAATGGGTGTTGAATTTTGTCAAAAGCTTTTTCTGCATCTATTGAGATGATCATATGGTTTTTATTCTTCAGTTTGTTAATATGGTGTATCACATTGATTGATTTGCATATATTGAAGAATCCTTGCATCCCTGGGATAAATCCCACTTGATCATGGTGTATGATCCTTTTAATGTGTTGTTGGATTCTGTTTGCTAGTATTTTGTTGAGGATTTTTGCATCTATATTCATCACTGATATTGGTCTGTAATTATCTTTTTTTGTAACATCTTTGTCTGGTTTGGGTATCAGGGTGATGGTGGCCTCAGAGGATGAGTTTGGGAGTGTTCCTTCCTCTGCAATTTTTTGGAAGAGTTTGAGAAGGATGGGTGTTAGCTCTTCTCTAAATTTTTGATAGAATTCACCTGTGAAGCCATCTGGTCCTGGACTTTTGTTTGTTGGAAGATTTTTATTAATTTTATTTATTTATTTTTGCTGTGTTGGGTGTTTGTTTCTGTGCGAGGGCTTTCTCTAGTTGTGGCAAGCGGGGACCACTCTTCATCGCGGTGCGCGGGCCTCTCACTATCGTGGCCTCTCTTGTTGTGGAGCACAGGTTCCAGACGCGCAGGCTCAGTAGTTGTGGCTCACGGGCCTAGTTGCTCGGCGGCATGTGGGATCTTCCCAGACCAGGGCTCGAACCCGTGTCCCCTTCATTAACAGGCAGATTCTCAACCACTGCGCCACCAGGGAAGCCCTGTTGGAAGATTTTTAATCACAGTTTCAATTTCATTACTTGTGACTGCTCTGTTCATATTTTCTATTTCTTCCTGGTTCAGTCTTGGAAGGTTATACCTTTCTAAGGATTTGTCACTTCCTTCCAGGTTGTCCATTTTATTGGCATAGAGTTGCTGGTAGTACTCTCTTAGGATGCTTTGTATTTCTGCGGTGTCTGTTGTAACTTCTCCTTTTTCATTTCTAATTTTATTGATTTGAGTCCTCTCCCTCTTTTTCTTGATGAGTCTTGATGAGTCTGGCTAAAGGTTTATCAATTTTATCTTCTCAAAGAACCAGTTTTTAGTTTTATTGATCTTTGCAATTGTTTTCTTTGTTTCCATTTCATTTATTCCTGCTCTTATATTTCTGATTTCTTTCCTTCTGCTAACTTTGGGTTTTGTTTTTTCTTCTTTCTCTAGTTCCTTTAGGTATAAGATTAGATTGTTTATTTAAAATTTTTCTTGTTTCTTGAGGTAGGCTTGTATAGCTGTAAACTTCTCTCTTAGAACTGCTTTTGCTGAAACCCATAGGTTTTGGATTGTCATGTTTTCATTGTCATTTGTCTCTAGGTATTTTTTGATTTCCTCTTTGATTTCTTCAGTGATCTCTTGGTTATTTAGTAATGTATTGTTTAGCCTCCATGTGTTTGTGTTTTTTACATTTTTTCCCCTGTAATTCATTTCTAATCTCATAGTGCTGTGGTCAGAAAAGATGCTTGATATGATTTCAATTTTCTTAAATTTACTGAGGCTTGATTTGTGACCCAAGAGGTGATCTATTCTGGAGAATGTTCCATGCGCACTTGAGAAGAAAGTGTAATCTGCTGTTTTTGGATGGAATGTCCTATAAATACCAATTAAATTTAAATGGTCTACTGTCATTTAAAGCTTCTGTCCATTCAGCAGGCCTGTGTCTTTTGGTTGGAGCCTTTAATCCATTCATGTTTAAGGTAATTATCAATATGTATGTTCCTGTGACAATTTTCCTAGTTGTTTTGGGTTTGTTTTTGTAGGTCCTTTTCTTCTCTTGTGTTTCCCACTTAGAGAAGTTCCTTTAGCATTTGTTGTAGAGCTCGTTTGGTGGTGCTGAGTTCTCTTAGCTTTTGCTTGTCTGTAAAGCTTTTTTTTGTGTGTGCTACGCGGGCCTCTCACTGCTGTGGCCTCTCCCGTTGAGGAGCACAGGCTCCAGACGCGCAGGCCCAGCAGCCATGGCTCACAGGCCCAGCCGCTCCGCGGCATGTGGGATCCTCCCAGGCCGGGGCACGAACCCGTGTCCCCTGCATCGGCAGGCGGACTCTCAACCACTGCGCCACCAGGGAAGCCCTCTGTAAAGCTTTT
>NC_041232.1:79119510-79155319 GCF_002837175.3 Physeter macrocephalus | reverse complement strand
CCTTGTATGTTTTTTGTCATTTTTCCCTTGCTGCTTTCAATAATTTTTCTTTGTCTTTAATTTTTGCCAATTTGATTACTATGTGTCTCGGTGTGTTTCTCCTTGGGTTTATCCTGTATGGGACTCGCTGCGCTTCCTGGACTTGGGTGGCTATTTTCTTTCCCATGTTAGGGAAGTTTTCGACTATAATCTCTTCAAATATTTTCTCTGGTCCTTTATCTCTGTCTTCTCCTTCTGAGACCCCTATAATGTGAATGTTGTTGGGTTTAATGTTGTCTCAGAGGTCTCTTAGGCTGTCTTCATTTCTTTTCATTCTTTTTTCTTTATTCTGTTCTGCAGCAGTGAATTCCACCATTCTGTCTTCCAGGTCACTTATCCGTTCTTCTGCCTCAGTTATTTTGCTATGGATTCCTTCTAGTGTAGTTTTCATTTCAGTTATTGTTTTGTTCATCTCTGTTTGTTTGTTCTTTAATTGTTTAGGTCTTTGTTAAACTTTTCTTGCATTTCCTCTATCTTTGCCACCATTCTTTTTCTGAGGTCCTGGATTATCTTCACTATCACTATTCTGAATTCTTTTTCTGGAAGGTTGCCTATTTCCACTTCATTTAGTTGTTTTTTGGGGGTTATCTTGTTCCTTCATCTGGTACATAGCCCTCTGCCTTTTCATCTTGTCTACCTTTCTGTGGATGTGGTCAGGCTGCAGGATTGTAGTTCTTCTTGCTTCTGCTGTCTGCCGTCTGGTGGATGAGGCTATCTAAGAGCAACTTTCCTCTTTCTAATCCAGAAAAGTCTTACATGCTTAAAAAAAAAAATTCCAAATTAGTGGAAGCAACAATTATATGTATTAGCTGCACAGATTAAGCAAGAATGATATAAAAATGGGTTCAAAATCTAACAGGCAGTTGGAGGTTGATTGCTTATTATACCAATATTTATTAATCAACAATGTCTATATATTATTGGATTAGTTGATATTTATTTTTTAATTTTTAGTGATCCAGAACTGAACTTTTGATTTTCTGACTTAAGCAGTGTTTAATAGGATAGTGAACTTCTATCATTAACCATATGACTGGCCAAAAGGAGAAAAACAAAAATAGGTTATTCAATTATATGATGTATTATTGGATCTGATTTTGATCAAAGTCAATTTGCTGAACAGTAGTGGTATACATTACCTAGACTATCTCTTAGTTATAAATTATCAAACTACATCCATATATATAATTTAAAATCTTCCCTCCACTAATCTCATCCTTTGGAGTATAAATATTTCCCTCAGTTACAATCCAGATAAAACACAAGGTGGACCACATGTACCTGTGACTCTGTCTGCTATTCAGTTAATTTGTGTGAGACTTTTAAATGCGATATTATTTTATGGGAATGCATCCCCTCTGCCAGTACAACCAATGCAAGTTTTCTAGATTGAGGCTAGCAGTAGGCAGAAGAAAACCTCAGGAAAACTTTATTTAGAGAAATAAAATGTTATATCCATGAAATAAAGGAAAGATGCTACACAAACCAGATTATCAGTTGAAAGTTCTTTTATTGAATAAATGAAAAATATTATAAATAAAATTAAGGACATTGGTTTTCTTACAAGAAGAAATACTAGATTTGGTATTAATCCCATGCCTAGGACAATTTAAAAACATGAAAATGTATGTGAAAGAATCTCTTAGGAGATCAGACATCACATATTATAGGACATAGGTATTTGTAGAGGAGAAACAAATGAGGTGAACCCTACAGTTGCACCAGCTGGCTTCCTATAGTGAACCTTGTAAACAAAATATAGAGAAGGGAACCCAGGCATAACCTGGCAGTCTCTTTGAGTTGAACATACAAAGTTATGGTCTGCAGATGCCAAGGCAGCTAGACAGTGCAAGGCAGGGTAGTGGAGAGGAGAGAGTTGCCCAGAAAGAGTGCTACATAGGTCTGCAAAGGGTCTTTCTCATGCCTCCATCTGGGTAATGATCAGGACGTGCATGTAAGGAAGATAACCTAGGCTCGCAGCAGAACCAGCCCAGAGCAGAGGGAGCAGTGCTGGAAATCACTCAGGGTCATGTTTAGTTCATGTTACCACCAGCCAAAGTATAAAACCTTAAAACTTAAGTATATAAGGTAGAGTATTAAAAATTTCATTGCTTCAAAAGTGGGACAAAAATAGACCCTATAATACCTGCTGCACTCTTTATACTTAGCATCATACACAAAATTGACTCAATATGGATGTAAATGTAAACCCTAAATCTTATAAATCTTTAAGAAGAAAATACATCCTTGCATTAGGCCAAGATTTTTTAGATTTACAAATAAAGGATATCTGTAAAAAAACACATTGATAAATTTAAAGCTTCTATTCTTTGAAAGAAACTTAGGTAATGAAAATAAATGCCACATACTGGAGATAATGTTTCAAATTTTATATCTGTTGGAGCACTTGTACCTAGAATATATAAAGAACTCTCGGGGCTTCCCTGGTGGCGCAGCGGTTGCGCGTCCGCCTGCCGATGCAGGGGAACCGGGTTCGCGCCCCGGTCTGGGAGGATCCCACGTGCCGCGGAGCGGCTGGGCCCGTGAGCCATGGCCGCTGAGCCTGCGCGTCCGGAGCCTGTGCTCCGCAACGGGAGAGGCCACAACAGAGGGAGGCCCGCATACCACAAAAAAAAAAAAAAAAAAGAACTCTCAAAATTCAATAATAAGAAAATAGATACCCATTTAAAAATGGGCATAAGATTTGAGCAGATACCACTCCCCCCTAAAGATATGTGTGGATAGCAAGTAAGCACATGGACAAATGGCCATCATTACTTATTAAGGATGTGGAAGTTAAAGTCACAATATATCATGATACACCTGTCAGAAATGCTAAAATTCAAATCCTCACCATAGCAAGTGTTAGCAAGAATGTGGAAGAACTGGAACTCTTATACTCTGCTGCAGAAATTTAAATTGTTATACCATTTTGAAAAACATATTTTGTTTCTTAATAAAAGGATGATCTGCCATATAATCTGGCAATTCCCCTCCTAGGTACATGCCAAAGATAAATAAAAACATATGTACATACAAAAACATGCAAACGACTGTTCATAGCAACTTTATTTGTTACAGGACAAAGATGGAGTTACCCTGAAATTCTATCAACCAATGAATGGATTAAAAATTTATGGCACATCCATTTAATGGGATGCCACTGAGATTTTTAAAAATAAACTCTTGGTACAGCAACAAAATGGATAAATCTCGAAATAATTTTACTCAGTGAAGAAAGCTAGGCAAAAAGCATATTGTCTGTTATTCCATTTATAGAAAATTCTATAAATTATGAACAAATCTAGTTAAAATGTGAATCAGTGGTTTCCCCTGATTGAATTATGAGTGTCAGGCAGGAATACAAAGTGACATCAGGAAACTTTTGGCGTTGATTAATTTCCCTGTCTTGAGCAAGGTGATGGTTTTTCAGATGTATACATATGTAAAATTTATCAAAATGTACACTTTTAGTATATGTACTTTATTAAATGCCAATTAGGTTTCAAAAAAATGGTAGCATGTATAACAGAGTGATTTGACAGTTTGGTTAACCAGCCTTTCTTTGTATTTCACAGTTACCTCTGTGACACACATTTGCAACATCCCATTTGGATGATACTTTTTTTTTTTCTTTTTAAAGAAGGAGGAAGGACTTTACCTTGTATACAGAGCATAAGTGCTTGTTATGTCCCAATGGAGAGAAGGTTATCCTGTTATGAGTGATGCCTTTCTGGATGCTCTCATCTGATTCTTCATCTCCCCTCTGGGTAAATCCATAACTCTCTGGCAAAAGTAAGCAGAAGGAAGAACAATTTAGGCAGCAGTTCGTTGGAATTTCTCATTCACTGAGGTGATTCACAAGAGGACAAGGATCGTAACCATCCACAATAGCCAGCCCTTCCCAGGCTCCTCTTGGACAACAATGCCAAAGAATATGAGAGGAAACAGATGAAAAGCCACAGGCTTTCTTACGTACACTGATCTCAAAAAGCATCATTGGGAAAAATAATAGGCATGTGCTCTTTAAGAATTCCCTGCAGCACGTAACCTCCAGTTCATCCTTTCTTTACATTTTTCAGTTTTTCCCTATTGATTTGGATGTTTGGGGACAAATTATCCTAATTTCCTTCTGCATTCTTCACCCAATTTTGGCCTCGTTAGATATGACTAGCTCTGCTCTTAATAATAGTTTACCTGATTCGGTATTCTCTCTTTATTCTGTGGGGTTCTTTGCCAGAGAATGCAGGAGAGTTTCATGTGCAATTTCAGCTTTCTTTAAAATCAGAAAATCATCTTGGTTGGGCAACTACTGGATTTTGCTTATCTCCTTTTTGTAAAAGACAGAATGCAATACTACTTGTTTTCCCCTATTTTAGACACACTAAGAAAAATGAGAATAAGTGAATACCACTGGTTCCTCCGTGCTCTTCATTTTACAATTATATTCCATATCTCAATGTACAAAGTCACATTGAGTATGCTTGAAGAGTATTCTGTTAAATCTGACCAAACAAAAATGCTGCTGCCCTAGTAAAGAACAGGTTAGGAAGAATTTTTATAACAGAAATTTTGGCAAAAACATGTGGAACAATTCTTTTCTTTCTAAGGCTGCATATCATGTGGGCCTCCATGTCCTTCTCACTTAAGGCCCTCCTCTAGAGGATTATTCATTCAGACAAGGTTTGGATGTTTTTTTTCTATCTCACTAGAGGCAGAAACAAACCTTAGGAAAGGCATTTATATATATATATATATATATATATATATATATATATATATATATATTCTGTTCACAGAGAAGAAAAAATATTTTTTTATCAAAAATCAGTTTTATGAAACTTGATTTCCACTGTTAATAGACATTACAAGCAGCAAAGCCCTGCTATGTATTTGCTTTCCTTTAATGAAAGTCATCTGGCTAGGTGGAGCTCTGAGCGGATGCTGAAATAACAGAATTGTACACCGCCTGTTAAGGACTCTTACAGACGTACGACCTTGAAGACCTTGAGAACCTCACGGTCATGGACTATGTGTCATGTATGTCTAGCTGCCTGCCAACCATCCGTGCATGGTGTCAGGGATCCTCATTCCTCACAGCTTAAATACCATTCTGTACTTCTTAAATCACTTAGACATCCAGTATACAGTGCACTTAGAACAAAGTTATCTCACTAGAGGCAGAAACAAACCTTAGGAAAGGCATTTATATATATATATATATATATATATATATATATATTCTGTTCACAGAGAAGAAAAAATATTTTTTTATCAAAAATCAGTTTTATGAAACTTGATTTCCACTGTTAATAGACATTACAAGCAGCAAAGCCCTGCTATGTATTTGCTTTCCTTTAATGAAAGTCATCTGGCTAGGTGGAGCTCTGAGCGGATGCTGAAATAACAGAATTGTACACCGCCTGTTAAGGACTCTTACAGACGTACGACCTTGAAGACCTTGAGAACCTCACGGTCATGGACTATGTGTCATGTATGTCTAGCTGCCTGCCAACCATCCGTGCATGGTGTCAGGGATCCTCATTCCTCACAGCTTAAATACCATTCTGTACTTCTTAAATCACTTAGACATCCAGTATACAGTGCACTTAGAACAAAGTTTTGCTGTTTTTTTTTTTTCCTTCTGGACTCTTCCCTCCAAAGCGTTGCTGGTTCTTTGCTCTTGGAATACAAACTATGTTTTATGAAACCTCAAAAATCAACATTTGGACCTCTTAAAAGTCAGCTGTGTTGGGCTTCCCTGGTGGCGCAGTGGTTGAGGGTCCGCATGCCGATGCAGGGGACACGGGTTCGTGCCCCGGTCCGGGAAGATCCCACGTGCCGCGGAGCGGCTGGGCCCGTGAGCCATGGCCGCTGAGCCTGCGCGTCCGGAGCCTGCGCTCCACAACGGGAGAGGCCACAACAGCGAGAGGCCCGCGTACTGCAAAAAAAGAAAAAAAAAAAAGTCAGCTGTGCCATGTTGAAGGAAACACATTTTTAGTTACTTTACTCTGTTGCTTATATTGAGCTGAAGGTGGGTGGCTGTGAGCAGGGAAGACGAAGGGGGATCAGGAGGGCAGCAGTAAGGAGAAAGAAAATAATTTGTAGAAATGAGAGGTGTCTATTGAATAACTTTGAAATAATTCAAGTTGTTTATCCCCATTGTACATTTCATGTAATCTATCCAGCCACTCTGTGAGCACCGTATGTGTCTGATACCACATAATATAAAGAAGAAAAGGGAAGCTCAGTGAAGTCAGTAAGGGCCCCAAAGCCATACAACCGGTTGACAGCAGACAGAGATTTTACACATTAGTTTTATTTGTCCAAACAACATTCCACTAAGCTCCACAGTACCAAGTGTTGCCTACATTTCCCCAAGATCTATATTAATTACCTTCTGTTTTCAAAAGATGTGGGTGCCTGGAACTCTGATGAGGAAAGTGAGAATAAAGCTACAGAAGAACCAGTGTCTAGGCAAAGATTTATCCTAGTACCAGCAACTGCAAGAATTTTTGAAAAGTTCTTGTTTAGTTCATAGTCTGGTTTCTGGATGAAACTGTAAGGGCAGCATTTACCTGGGAACAGAGTGAATTTTCTGTGCTGGATAGATATTGGATGAGAGTTTCCTAAGTTCCTCACTTTGCAGGGAGGGTTTGGTCCTACCTGGGTCCAGCTGTTCTTCATCCATCTAGCCTGGAATTAGAATCAGATCTGTAGACTGGCCTTGTCTGAATCCCTCCTGGCTATAGTATTTGGAGAATTAAGCCCAAGTTTAAAACTTTGGCTTTCCAAGTTTATGGAATTCATAGTGATTCACTGTAAATTATTTCAAACTAAATATTATAACTTAGAAAACCTCTGATCTCAGGTGCATTTTTGATCTTTTATGTGGAAGTGCCTCTTTCTTGTTTTCTACTCTTTAGCATTAAAATTCAAGCACAACAGTTTCTTTCAAATGTCTCTTAGGGATGCAGTATGATATTCTTGGCCAGCAGCAGGAATGAGAAGTAGAGTATTAATTTTATGAATACTTGACAATCCTTGCATGACACTTTGGAGGAGAATTATAAATATCATTAACACAATTAAATTAGATGCTTCAATTTACAGTTGTAGTTAATTACTTTACATATTGACAAAATTGTCACAGCTGGGTATTTTAAACATCACCCTGGTACAGTACATATAATTTTATGTAACATATTAGCCTTTCAAAATCATTCTCCCCTTATTAACATTACTAATATTAGTTATATATAATAGCAAACTTTTTTTTTTTTACTTTTATAGCGTTATGCTGTTAAAGAAAAACCAATTACAATATTTGGGAAGGATCCTGTAAATTTTGGTTCACGTTGCTTTGGTTGCTCAAATACACAGAGATGAAACTTTCTGAGAGTGAAAGTAACAATTCTAGAAATTCTTTGTCTTGAAAAATCTTCAAGTATATCAAATATAACAATAAAGGTGTGTGTGTGTGTGTGTGTGTGTGTGTGTGCACTCACTCTCCTCCTGAATATGGCTAATAGTTCATTAGTTATTTGCCACAGTTATAAATATGACTGATTTTTTTTCTGCTTGTATAAACAATTTAATGACTATCTGTTCCTATTAAACAAGCAAGATATCTGATGTATTAAAGAACTCAGAAGCTGAGTCACTTCACTTTTTAAATTTAATATGACAAGATTTCTGCAGGGCCATTCTGATATTCTCATTGAGAACGCTATATACATATGTGTGGAAATGTCATGATTTTATTACATCTACGTGAATTGGGAACTAAATATAGTTCACTGTTAAAGTGTGAGTAGTAGTGGTTTAAAAAAAAGGTAAACTCTCTGAGAATGCAGTGTATCAAATGATTGGGACACTCTCGGAACAGAATATTAGTATAAAGACATCTGTTCATGGGGACCAAAAGAAAAACAAACAAAAGCCATTATGGAAAATTCTAACGATGAATGTTTATATTGTTGGGGAGGAAAAATTTTCCTCTATCCTTCTCGGTTTTTCTGACTGGCCTAATAATTAAACTGACATGAGACAGTAACAGAAGAAAAAAGAAATTTAATTATGTATGTACCGGGACTCCATAAGAGCCAAACGACAGTCAGGCAATTTAGGTTTATATGCTGTTCTGAGATGAAGAGAAGAGGGTAGGCATCTGGGACTTGGAAAGGGAGGAAGATAATTCACAGTTGGCTGAGAAGAACAAATGTTTGATAAATAAATTTTTGCTGGGCATATGGAAACAATGAGACACAGAGAGGAAGTTTTTAAAATAGACTTTGGTAGGTTCCTCCCTGTCTACACACTCCTAGTTCTTATTATACTGTAGTTATTTATCTATGGTGAAAGCTCCCTGCCTGGAGCAGGTCCTCTATCTAAATTCTTTTAGGCAGTTGAGGGGAAGATAATAATTTCTTCCTGAATCTTTTGGGCCTTGATTGCTTTCAACTCAAAATAATCTGCATGCCCAAGTGGCATATCTTGAGGCAGCCTGCCCTGAACCCCATCAGTTTAAAGGGTGTGCTATATGAGATGTGTAAGTATTAAGATTCAGATGAATGTTAGGAGGAATCTAAAGTATAGTCAATTCGCATTTTGTACCTAGATTTTTTAGCAAGTTTATTGAGTTCAGCGCTCTGAACGATGGGGTCCTCAGGGGGCTGAGTTAACCACAAAACAACTTTAAGTCTCTCTTCGATCTGAATAGCTCTAAGAACAAGTTAACCATTTGTGTGTAAAGTTACTGAAAATCAATTTTAAAATAGGGAACCGGGAGAGGTGGCAAGTTGGCTACCAAATGTTCAAACAGTTGTCCATTAAATTAAATTGATTGTTAATTATTAAAGGGGATTCTCTAGAATTCTAAAGGATTCTCTTCTTTTAACTGGGGCCTGATGTCAGGGTGGAGCTGGGCTGTGGGGTGTAAAGCCAGATGCTGGAATTACTTTGGAAACTTGAAATTCTGTCTGGCTGAGTGCCAAACGTAATGAAAATACAAATGTCCTTCATAAACAAGCATTATTGTTCCAAATTTCACACATTTCTTAGGTCACAACACAAGTCCATTCACTGAGATCAATGCTTGGCATAATCAGGAAAAGATCCCTCGTAATTCGAAGTTCTGCCTCATAGCTTACACTTCATTTTAACTCAGTGACATGTTTCTGGTCCATTTTAGTCCAAAGATAACTTTACTAAAATCTCTTGTTTTTACTGAAATCATTTATTTCTCCTACACTTTTTTTTTTTTAATGGATTCTTTGTAGTTAGCCTTTATTGTTCCTCGTGTTCTTTCTTGTAATACAAGGTTGTGTCGTGAGTTTCTTTAGCATCTGACTCTGGGAAGCCAGCTCAGCTCAGCCCTGCCCAGCGGGGGTGGATGTCAAGGCTTGTCTTCCAGGTCTAAGTGGTTGACTGATTCCTCATTCGGCCCAACTCTTTTGATTACTCCTTGAACCAACCGGGGCCCAGGCTTGCTCCAGCTAGATGCCTCAACTCTGAGTTTCTTTCATGGGAAACAAATAAGTAGCATTTTTCACATTAAAACAGACCACTTATTTAGGGGATGAGGGTCTAGTTTGGGGTTTGTCTGAGATCTGCAGCCATGGATGTTACACCTAACATTCTCTTGTATCTTTTTTGTTTTCTTAAAAATAGATTTATTTATTTACATTTGGCTGTGTTGGGTCTTCGTTGCTGCATGTGGGCTTCCTCTAGTTGCAGCGAGCGGGGGCTGCTCTTCGCTGCGGTGCACGGGCTTCTCATTGCGGTGGCCTCTCTTGTTGCGGAGCATGGGCTCTAGGCGCGCGGGCTTCAGTAGTTGTGGCACACGGGCTCAGTAGTTGTGGCGCGCAGGCTCAGTAGTCGTGGCGCACGGGCTTGGTTGCTCCGCGGCATATGGGATCTTCCCGGACCAGGGCTTGAACCCGTGTCCCCTGCACTGGCAGGCGGATTCTTAACCACTTTGGTTGCTCCGCGGCATGTGGGATCTTCCCGGACCAGGGCTTGAACCCGTGTCCCCTGCACTGGCAGGCGGATTCTTAACCACTGCGCCACCAAGGAAGCCCTCTCTTGTATCTTTGTTTTATCTTAATTGTTATTCAGAGGCCTCATATTTTGGTTTCTGGATTTCTAATAACCACTTCTTCAATTTTAACTGTGGTTAAGAATTTGTGCATCTCATTTTTAGTTCTACTTCAGGATGATTTAACAGAAAAAAAGAGAAATAATCAATTTACTTATCCAGAATTCTTCACCAGTGCTTTAAAAAAAACCAAAACAAGTGTTTGTCCTTTGCTTCATATCCCACTAAATACCCTTCTCAGTGGAGGTGTTGCTCCTCTCCCTCCCCAGATGTGTAAAACTAGTTCTTGGCAATTTCCCTTTTGTTCAAGCAGAATATAAAACTGGTGAAGCAAAGACATCCAGTGATCATCTTCTGGAATGCAGGTCTTTGGGGCAGAAGTACATATATCGTTTTTCAAAATACTTAAAAGAATAATGGACTTGTGATCACTAATTTAAAGGTCAAAGAGGTAAGATGGCATTTCAGTGGGGTTTTGTCATGTCTATAGCCAAGGCATTACTTTTTCTTTCTATCTTACTTTTTAATACAGCTTGTAAAGCAGAAACCTTTTTGAGGTCCATGCCATTTTGCCATGTCTCTGATATTTTTTCTCATATTGAACAGGAAAGGAATGAATACAAAATACTCTGTCCTTGAGGTTATTTAGAGCTGAACTTTTGACTTTTTCTCAGCTTGAATCTGTGAATCTTGTTAGACAAAAAAGGCTCAACCCTTGAAGCGATGAAACTTTAGAAGTGAACCCCACACAGCAAACGTTCACCCTGAGGCCCCTCAGCTGCTGCCAGCTTCTCTGAGATCCCGTAAAATTATTCAGGGCCATTGGCTCAACTCTTCCAACTGCTGAGCTACGTCTTCTCTCATCTCTCTGATAGTGTATTTCTGACGAAGCCACAAGGGTGAATGTGAGTTTACAGAATGCGGACACCTATCAGAGTTCCTTAGGAATCCGGTTTCTCTAATTGTGTCAGCTCATGATAACTTACAGAGCGTCCGTGGCAATGAGGGGCTATAGAAGATATCTGTATTACATATTTCTTCACATTGCTGGCTGAGAGCAACCCTAAATGTCAAATATTTCTTTAGACATCACTGTACTTAAATAAAAATTATCTTCTCACATATGCCATCTTCTCTTTGTTTCTACTATTTTTTAATACTTAGTAATCATTTCCCACTACCAATTAGAAAGTGGTTGTTCAATTAATTCAAGATATAAAATGAATAAAACCTGGGGATTATGTAGAGCATGGTGATTATAACTAATAATACTGTATTGTATACTGAAAATTTGCTAAGAGAGTAAATCTTGTTTTCTCCCTTCCCCCACCGTGGTATCCATGTGAGGTGATTAACGTGATCATGGTAATCAGTTCACAATGAACATATACATTAAATCATGTTGTACACCTTTAAAAACTTCATGTGTTACAACTGAAATATATCCAATTTTAATTTGTCAATCATATCTCAGTACAGCTGGGGAAAAATAGAGCTTCCAAATGTTTTAAATAGTATGTTACAGTTTGATAATGTTATCTACAATTATTTATGTGTAGGTTTCTTCGTGTATCTTTTTTAAATTTATTTATTTTATTTTTGGCTGCGTTGGGTTTTCATTGCCGCGCGCTAGCTTTCTCTAGTTGCGGCGAGCTGGGGCTACTCTTCGTTGTAGTGCGCGGGCTTCTCATCGTGGTGGCTTCTCTTGTTGAGGAGCACGGGCTCTAGGGGCGCGGGCTTCAGTAGTTGTGGCACACGGGCTCAGTAGTTGTGGCTCGCGGGCTCTAGAACGCAGGCTCAGTAGTCGTGGCGCACGGGCTTGGTTGCTGCGCGGCATGTGGGATCTTCCCGAACCAGGGTTCGAACCCGTGTTCCTTGCATTGGCAGGCGGATTCTTAACCACTGTGCCACCAGGGAAGTCCCTATGTGTAGGTTTCTACTACAGTTATCTCAAGAGAACTTTCAAATGATACATTAGATTGGAATAGTGTGTATCAATCACTTTTTTTTTTTGCTTTATAAAGACTTTTAACAATATGCCTGTTATAAGGAAATTGAAGACAGTACTATTAATTTAAAAGTCAATGTGTCCTCATAGAATATCAAGGAAAAAGAGTAACTTAGAGTCTTTTCAAATTTATTATTGTTATTATTATATTCTTTTTTAAAAATTATTATTATATTCTTAACTTTGGAGCAGTCATGCTGTTTCATTTGCATGAGAAGTCTATTTTCCCACCTCTTTCCCTCTTCCTTCTGTAATAAGTGTTATTAATAATTTCTGATATCACCAGAATGTATAAATTTAGTTATCTTGATCAGTAGCCACAACTTTTTTCCTTTTCTTTGTGTGTTTCTGGCCACCTGTCACAAGAACATGATGCCCTGAGGCCAAATAGCTCTTCATCTTCTAATTACTCTTGGTTAAGGGCTTAGAAAAGTGTTTTGAAAATCACAGAGCAGGTTGGATGAGCACAGAGCCACATATGTGATCACAACCAAGTGTTTGTCTGAGCAGGAAAGAAAACAGTCTATTTCCTAACAGTAAAGAGCTGATAGAGGAATACGATTTTTCTAGGCTATAAGGAAAACTCCTACAGAATTATTTAGAAGGGACATATTTTCTCATGTGTCTTGAACAGTTTTGATGAATCCTTAGCTGGAGGATAAACTACATGCTTCGTAAATCCTCCCCTGAGCATGATTTCATAAACTTTTACCCAGTTGATACCTGACAAATGATGGTATGGAGCAATTAGATTATGATCTCGGTATTTCCCAAATCTTTAATTACTCTTGTAAGGAATATATATTTATATATTAATTTTTTCAGAGGTGTTTTTAAGCCATTACATGCTTTAATAATTTAAAGTACTTAGCATTTAAACTGCTCCTTTTCTGTACGGAATGATGAGTTTTCCAGAGAAATTAGGAGACATTTACAAAAAAAGGGCCATATTACAACATGTAGCTTGTATTCCTATCACTTAAATTCCTGAGAAGAATATCTAATAAGTATATTGAGTTGTCACAAAATAACCTAAGCCTTTTCAAGAGCTAGCTATGTAAAACTTCAAACACTGCTGACTAGGCCAGTTATTAATTTTTAAAGTGTAATATAAAGACTACAGAGTTTCAAATACTTATGAAAGGGAATGATTTAAGAAGCTTTTGCTTACACACACAAGTTATGTTTTTCCTTAGAATTTGAATCTCTAAAACATTATTATGATGATTATTATATAACAACCCCAAATAGTTAAAAGCCATCCTAAAGTGGCTTATCATAATTCTTTCACATGTTTGAGTGAGGGAATTTATTTTTAAAATATCTTAATAATAAAATCAAGAATGAAGTTGTTATAAATGAGATCAAGATAGGTTGATAAGTTACAACAAATATATTTTTTTTCTGTGTAATGCATTTGCATTTATAGATATGAATTAAAATAGCCATTCCCTTATTAGAACTTAAGAGAGAAATATGAAATGAGGTTTATTTTCTTAACGTTCAGAATTTTCTTATTATAACTATATGAGCATGATTGCAACATTATCACAAATGAATTGTTCAGTACTTTCACTGATGTAGTAGCTATGTGCTTGAAATATTTTGCAAAAGTTCTTGTTAACAACTCTCTTATTTTTGCTCCTTTTACTTATTTCCAGCCAATAAAGCCATGTGAACCAAAATTATACGTTCTAATTTAATGACTAAATCAAAAGCTTTGCTATCTACCACTTAACAGATAGGTTGATGGTTTTTGGCCAGTTTCCTTTGTTTATAAGCTTCTTTCATTTGACAGCCCGGAATTTAAATATCCATAGATTTTATATTAGTTAGAGCTGAGCTCATCCTCACTGTGAATTGTGCCTGTGCCCTTTCATTTGATTGTTGCAAACAGAAGGTGCCATAAGGCTGCAATGAATCAATCTGACTCTACCCTCAAGTAATGGGCTAGCCTTTTTACCTTTTTTTTTTTTGTCTGAAAATGTGATTTGAAACTTAAAAAGAAATACATTTTCTTCTAAACTTGCAGTGACAAGCATATAAACTGAGAATGTGCTGGTTTTGCAATTATGTAGAAGACATTTGTCACAGTTTCCCTTACTGACATACTAATTAATATCTATTTTACTTTCTAAAATTATAATATAAACAGACAAGTACACAACCCTTTGCCAGTGTGTTTATATTAATACCTAATTAAAAATCATTGTAAACTGAATTGAATTTGCCTTTAATTTTATTTAAAATGCTGTTAGATTTGAGTAAGATACACAAAAGTTACATAATATATGTTATACCAATTACTGAGGTTTCTGTTACCTACAGTGAGAAATATAAAACTTTGAGTATTGTGAACTGTTAACTTAGCCCCTTGCATGTCCTATATTCATAGACGTATAAGAAATAGTCTTTGAGTCTGAAGAATCTTATTTTCAAGCAACTACAAAAATGAATCTATTTTAATAATTATGTGATACTGTGATAGTGATCAAACTACAAATATTAAAATGTTTGGGGGAAGCTTTACCTTTAATTCAACATAACCTATTTGGGAGAAGTGTGATTAGTAGTGTATTTTGTTGACCTAAAAGAGACTGCCAGATACTTCTTCAGCAAAGACGTGTTTATATGGCACCAACAGAGAATTGCAGTTCAGGGTCTGTAACCCTGTGCAAGCCCTGTGCAAGTCCCTGTGGGGCAGGGAAAGAAGATCACTTTTTATAGAGACGAAGAGGAAGTTGGGAGACCTTCAGTAAATAAGGAGTCCATGGCTTTTCATTGACTGAGCTGTAACCACCTCTCATTGGCTGAACTCTTGCCAGGCAAGAAGAGGGAGTTTTCTTCTTCCTGTTGGGCTCTATCCTTGCAGGACATGAGAGCATCCCCTTCTGGTCTCCCAGCTCTATTTAATTGAGGTTTCTGTTAATTAATTGTTTACAATTTTAAATGGAACGAACTAAGGCTGAACGCTAGCCCCCAGGTTGACTATATTTTTGGGCTTTGTTACCGATTACTTAGGTGGTTAATGCCTAGAATCTAAAATATTAAATATTTGCAGAAAAGGATAAGAGGTAGCAAACTTGCTTGATTCTCTTCCAGTGATTTTGGGAACATCTCAGCAAACACTTATTCACTCTGAAGAATTCCTTGTGTTCCAGTAACTTAGAACATGTGTCCGAGAGTAGAGGTTCTCAAACTCAAGAATGCATCAGAATTTCCTGGAGGGTTTGTTAAAAACATGGATTGCTGGGATCCATACCCAGTTTCCAGTGTAGTAGGTCTAAAACAGAGCCTTAGAATTTGCATTTTTATCAGTTCCCAGGTCTTGATGTTGCTGATGCAGGGACCACAATTTGTAAAACACTGTTCTGGAGAGGAAAGGGAAACTCCTTTGACCAAAAGCATAACTGCAATACAGTAGATGCGTGTTATTTATTTTTGTTAAGTAAATCAATGAATCTGTTAGACATCTGCTTCTTCCAACAACTTGTGTGTGCTGTTTAAGCTTCAAACTCCTTTTGTGATTATGTTTTTGGTTATATAACAACATTTATTTTATTATAATTATTTTTACTAATGTTTTCCTAATAAAGAAAACTTGTGAAACTCCTACTATTAAAAATACTAATATTATATTATAGTAAATCTGTTATATAAGCATTACATGCAATTTAGGAAATAAAGAAAGAAAAAGAAAGAGCAAGGAAAAGAGAGAGGGAAATTAAGAGAAAAAAAAGACTCCTCTAACCTAACAAAGAAACACAACCGTTGTAATCCTGTTTGATTTTCTTTGACTTTTTCCATATATCTTCCTTCAGAACTCTCAAAATGATATACTTAGTGATGTCATGGTGGTAGCTCAAAATCTGTAATGATGGTAGTGTTCACACCACGGACATTGGCAAGTACTACAAATGAGGTCCCCATGCTCTGGGACTCTGTTTACCAGCATACCATGAATTATTGTTGCTTTTGCTGCTTTGCTATATCTAAGTTTGTTTTTTTATTAGCTCCTCTATTCCCTTGGAAAACATGAGGAAGAGTGAGAAAATTGGAGTTGCCAAGGCTTCACTAAACCTAAAATTTTCCCTTCCCGTAATAGCTGAGATGCTATTATTCACCACCATTTATGTTCAGACCTCCTGAGTCCTGCATGTGTTTATCACACAGGGCACCTCACCACTCTGTCAGCTCCTTCTGAAATTCAAAAGTAAAAGTAGCATATTATACTCTAAATAATGATCCAGAGCTGAAGACTAAAGACTCTAATCCCCCCTATGTTAATTACAACCGTAAACCCACCTTCAGGGATATAGCAGGTGCACAGCAGGAACAGCGTTGCCTTCTGATCTTTCAAGCTATCCAGTCTTCTTAATGAGAATATAGATTATCTTATTTCCATAGTTTTAATCAGTGGGCTTACTTGCTTGATTCTGGTCAATCTGCAGGCAAACCTTAGCATCACAGAAACTTATAGGTGAAGTTGTTTACACTCAAAATAGATCCCAGGGTATTGATGTTTCTACAAAATCAATATTGCAGTCCTACTTTGAGACTATGGGATCATGTACTCTGGCAGATTTCAGTCAAGAGTGATTAAAAGAAAAAAAAAATCTGTGTCTTAAATGTGGTTTCTTTTCTTTAACTTATTAAAAAAACAAACCCAAGAAACCCTGATGTGGCAACCAGATGTGCGAAGAGCTGTCCAGCCATAGCAAAGAGCAAATAATATGTGAATAGTTTTTTCTTATGCTAAAACTCCCATTTGACATGGACGAATACCTGTCTCATGAAGATTTTTCCATATGCTGCGAGAAATACCTTTCCAGAAGTTCTCGAAAAGTCAGAACATCAATACTCCAAACTCCATCCTGCAGACCACTTGTCCTATTATGTAGGAGATATTTTCAAGATAATTCATCATGGAAAAGAGTCAGGAAATACTTGCTGCTCAAGTCCAGGTGTTCATGGAAGCATAACCAAGTCTATGATCGTTCCTGTGGACCACATTTCCTTCTGAATTTTGAGGTTGAAAACATCATGTCTTCCATCTTTTATGATGTGTTGGGGTGTTAGGAACACTAGAACTCTTGGTTGCTATAAAACTGTTACTTAAAGCATATATAAAACTTATTTTTTAGACATTCCTGCTTTCAAATTCACATGTGGTAGGCCTCAGGTAGGATTCTGTCTTTCACTAATTACATGGAATAATAGGCTTCTCAATTTCCTGTCTGAGAGTTTTATCTTTGAAAAGGCTGCTAATAATTTCCTTAAGCCCATTTGAAAAAGAGGCAAGGGTATTACAAAGGCAGTTAAAAATCAATGTATTTATTTTATAGATATTTTAAATTAAATTCTTTTATATGGCCATCTGTAAGAAGTTACATACTTGGCCCTTATTAATTTCTTCTTTTATTTTCTTCCTCCCACTTAAATAAATTACTCTCCTGAGTTTTAATTAATTCTCTATCTTGAAATTTTATTGAGAATTCAGTCATAAAGTTCCAGGAATATATTAAGTATATTTTCTTTATTTGGTTTGTTGATGAAATAGTCTGTAATATTCCTGCCTATCTTTGATAAAACTAGCTCTTAAACTACATTTAGAATTAGTTAAAAGGCAAAAAATTTTTCTTTATGAAATTATATAACTCTTTTCTCTTGTTTGTTGCCAGAAATTCAATGATAAATTTAGTGGTCAATAATAGTTTTTATGTTAGCCAGATTTATTAAATTATTTCTACCTTTCTCTCCCACTATCTCTCTGTCTCTGTCTCTGTCTCACTCTCTCTCTCTCCCATGTTCCTGAGATTACCTTTGGATATAAATGAAAGCTCTATGTGCATATATTTTTTATAAGAGTTTTATATACATTTTTATCATAAGAGTGTTGCAGTATATGCATTTTATTATGAGTTGCCTTAAGTTGCTTTGGAAGCAGTACTGATATCTTAATTAAGAATATAAAAGACCTTTAATTTATTGTTATATTTTTATCATATGCAACAGAAAACATAAAGGCATAACATATGTGCTTACATGTGTTACTTGGAAGAAACATTCTTTAACTTCTGCTTGTTCTTCTCGCCAACGACTGTGTCCTTTACATAGAGGACAAGCTGTATAATGTGCATTCCAAGTAAGGTAATGTTAGTCGTAAAAGTGACTACTAGATGATGGATAAATCTTAAGAACTGAAATTTTACTTAAGAGATTTCAAAGTGATATTAATGGGAAAAAGAAAGCTCTGAAAGATGAGCACTAGCCTGTATCTAAGAGTTAGGTGTTGGTTTTTCTAGCAGCTGGCCTGTCACTTAAAGTTAATCCTCCATGTTTTCCTAATGAACAGTAATAATTTTACTGAATACCAAACTTAGACAAGACCATTCTGTGACGGTAATGAGCAACATAAAAAGTCATCCTCTTATCTTGACTAATATGAGTGACTATTTCTTCTTCAGCACATATAGTTTTAACTTTATTCTTCCCCTATTCTAAATAATGTTATTAAGATCATCTATTGCAGAATTGCTCTAGTTTCCTGAAAATATCTAATCCTGAGTAAGGCCCTACTTCCATAAATCCTCCCCAGAAGCGTGTGTCATAATCCCCTATTTAAAATGTCTTTTCTAACATACTTTTACTGAGATGCTCCTTGTGTTGTGTGGTTTGCTTGGTGCAAAGAGGTATAAAATACCATATGGAATGGTAACAAAGTGAAGTTTCTATAGAGATAAGACCTCACTGCCATAGACCCAATTTAGTAACATTGGATCCCCAATTTAGTAACATTGAGCAGGTCTGCCTTGCCCTTTGTCTCTATTTCAACATGCTGTTGTACATGAGTTCAACATGCCACGCTGCCCACAGCTGGCTGGTGAGCTCTTGCTGAATTGAGTTTGGATCTTTATTTGAGCCTCTTCATTTTTTGGCTTATTTAGTTGTGCCTGATTTCCTAGCAGTAGGGTCCCTTGGATTGGCTGTTGCGATTGTTATCTGAATAGATTTGTATTATTCCTCAGTGAAGTTGTTTTCTAACATCCTGACCCCTGAGCCTATGGTCTGCTTACATGTTTAGTGTCTTCAGTGTTTATTGTGAAGAAGATAAAAAATTTAATAAAGATGGGCATAGGACAAATAAGTCTTTACTCAAAACTGATCCACGGGCTGAGGAGTTCAAAAGATCTCCTTCTATCCATGTCTTGAGAAAACTTTGCCTTATATCACCATTTTAAAACTACATAAGGGCATTTGTTAATGCAAATATATTTAAATTTTTTCATACTTTTCAAACTAAAAGAAGCATATTCCCATTTAAGAAAAAAAACTGGAAAAGCCTATGTAAATCTGTTTGTCTCCATGGTTCTAGATTTCCAAAATCTTTTCTATTTTTTTTTTTCATGAAAGATGTGGATGGGCTCTAGTAGTATTGATTCAATTACACATCAGAGGACTATTACTTATTTTATTACACTCAGTAGCCAAGACATTTCTACCTTGTCTAAGATATAGGGCAGCAATTGCAAACATGTGAACGTTTCAGTTAATTTAGTTCTGTGGTATTTACCATAATGATTCCTCATGCTGTGCAGACTCTTCTATTGACAACAAACACTAGACACCGCTCAGATAATTGCTTTACCTCCTTTGAAATGTTGTTGCTTTTCTTTCATGAGTCATTACCTATCACTCCAACACTAAACTCAACCATCCTCATTCCCTCCCCTGGAGAAGCCCATGATTGCTTACCTGTGATAAGGAATGCTCCATATCCCCTTACTCCCTTAGATAATTGACTCAAGATGTTCAGCTGGGAAAGCATTAAGTAAATATGCAAATATTTGAATCTGACCAGCTTTGGGGCATAACTCAACAGGTAAATTAGGAGGGAGGTAGATACAAAGAGTTAAGTGCATTTTATAGTGAATGAAGTTTTGATATAGCAGAAAGCCTAGGCCAGATAATAAAGGAAGGGAGAACCCATAAGGGAGTGATAGTTAGAGAAATCAAGTTTGTGTCAATGAATTGGTAGTCATGAAGTTGCATAAGTGCTAGAGTAGACAGACCATACTAAATAAGCTGGAAGGAGAGCAGGTACAAGTTTAGAAAAAAGGAATACTTGAAGTTGTGATTTTAAAAGTGGTAGTTATTAGAGATGGCAAGCCCAAGTGCAAACTTTTGAGAAAATGTGGGTCAAGTGTGGTAAATAAAACAAATGGTGGTGGGAGTTCAAGGGTCAAGAGGGCTAGACTATCTTCCACAGAAATGTGGAAATAGAGGTTCTGGGAGAGACAGGTCTTCATTGACCCAGTCAGCCTTTCATTTGAGCACAAAGGTGAACTCATGAAGTAGAGAATATAGGAGCAATTTCTTAATGACTTGAAGAAAGCACAGGGCATGAGCTTGGGAGAGAAGGGGAGGGTGAATATTGGGAATGATGGTTCTGATGGCAATGGATGCTGCACAAAATCAGTAACCTGAGGAATGAACTGGCGATATTTGAGGTAAAAAGAGATAACAATTAGTCCTGAACTTCCTCAGAGGCTGGTGTACAATCAGCATTACAAATAGTGTACAATATTAAATTAGAATTCTGTGTCCACTGGATGACTCTATCTCCTTGGGAAAGACCAGTTTCAAGGGAATTTGAGGCTCTATGAAGGTTTGCAGGGACTGTTGACCTCTCCAGGGTGGTGGAAAACTCACAGTGGACCATCAGCTTGATCACTAGGCAGAGCAATGTCTTCCTTAGGAGCCCCGGTCTCTCAGGAAACTGCAAGGTAGATCTGACTTCTTTCTAGACCACCAGTTATTATACATCCTTGGGTTAGTTACTGAACTTTTCTGGACCTCTGTTACTTGTCTGTATAATAATACTGTAATATATGAGTGTAATTTATGGTATCAATATATTCTCAACTCTTCAGAATATAGCCAAGAAAGAAGAAATTAAAACAAAACAAAACAAAAACAAACATGTAAGGAGACAAAATAGATTACATGATAACTTTATTTCAGGTAGATGTTCTCACACATTCAGATACACATTAAAAATCCGTGTAATTTAGAATGGTGGCTGCCAGCGGGAAATGAAGAGAAGTTTGTCAAAGGGTACAGAGCTTTGGTTATGAGAGATCAGTAACTTCTGGAGCTCTAATGTAAAACATGCTGTCTATAGTTAATAATATTGTATTTATACTTGAAATTTACTAAAAGAGTTGATCTTAACCACACACATGCATACAACATTGTAATTATGTGAAATGATGGATATGTTAATTAGTTAGATTTTGGCAATCAGTTCACAATATATAGTTGTATCGAATCATCACATTGTATACCTTAAATATATACAATATTTATTTGTCAGGTATACCTCAATAAACCTGGAAAAAATAAAGCATAAAAAATAAGGCCTAGTTAATCTATTACGTGCAGTTCTATCATATCTCCTAGGATGCTTCCCACACAATGGTATTTATAATAGAAGCAACACATTTTAAAAGAGGGCTCCCGGAAATATAAATGCTAACAGCACCACAAGTTGAAAAGTAACAGTGAAGGAAAATTTGTAATATTATTTATTAGATGTTAAATTACATTCAGAAGAGATCTGGAACTATAGTTTTCTGGGGACAATTAGTGTAAGGCCAACACTTCTTAAAGTTCCCATTACAGTGCTAAAACAAAGAGTTTGAATGCTGCCTTAAGTTAATTTGAAAAATACAGTTTTCATTAAAATGATTTACTCCTATGGATTTTAGGGAAAAAATTGTTAAAATACTTATTGTAAACCTTATTCTTTAAGACTATAAAAGTTGGTATTTAGGAAATCAGCTTACATGCCAGAACACATTATCTAAACCTGCAATAAAATTATTTATTGTGATACCTTGGATATTTAAATATAAATCTGGTTTTCACAGTCTGTTATATCATAGATAAATATTGAGCAAGTTGAGGGAGATATGCATTGAGACAGATCTACTTGTATTTCCAAAATCACACAGAGCACTGCTTACTGTATATAGATTTTCTTAATCATTTTCTCTCACACTGAATAGTGTACATAATTTTTATAGTTTCTAGTGTTGAATGTATAAGATATTACCTAGAGTAATACTAAACTTTTATTTTGTAACTAATAAAATGGGAAATGTAATATAACAAGATTAATACAGTTAATAATTCATGCAAGCATTTAATATGGACTCATTACATGCAAATTAATATAATTATTATATATAATAACTATTATTACATACATCTGAAGGAAGAGAGATTAATTTACTAGTCAAGAAAGTGAGATTTTATGAGACTGACAGAGTTAATAGCTGAAGTAGCTTAGAGAAGTTGTGGAAATCGCTTTATATAGACTATTGATATAACAACTGAAAAAATTATCTTTTGATCTACCATTTCTTGAAATTTAAATGATGATGTAAATAAGCTCAATAATATGGTCACTTTCCAGACTTCTCTTAAAATTCTTATGATTCCTCAAAGGAGGAAAAGAAAAGCAGAGAGTCGGATTGCCTTTAAATAAATTGAAATAGATTTTTAAGGGTCTGGGGAAAAAAAAAATCATAAAATGTCCTCTTTCCAATCTCTACCCTTCCACTCTGCTTTTGCAGAGAAATGTGAGTAACTGTAACTTCGATAGCAAAGACTTTCATTTTGGGTTTTTTCTATTTTAAATTTCACTTAGCTGTGAAATTGGACAAATCTTCCTGACATTATTTCTCTTTTATTCAATTAAGATAATAATTTAAGACTACCTCACAGAGTTAGTGTACAGATTAAACAAGATAGACAGGAAAATGCCATGGGTGTCCAATACGTGCATCTTTTCTTTCCATAGAAAACCCTACATGCAATTTTTATATTAGCAAGTATGTTATAGAACCTGTATGGTTTTCTTTGATTCTTATTGTCATGTTCTAAAATTTAGAGATGAACTTGTAGGCTGTTACATCATGTTTGCCATTTTTTTCAAATGTGTTTATTTTATGATTTTTTTTTATTCTGGTAAAAAGTGCATAACATAAAATTCACCATCTTAACTCTTTCTAAGTGTACAGTTCAGTAGTGTTAAGCACATTCACATTGTTGTATGACCAATTTTCACAACTTTTTTCTCTTGCAAAACTGAAGCTGAACTGCAAAATTGTTTTACATGACGGCTGCATCATTTTACATCCTTACCAATAGTCCACAATGTTACCTCAATTAAAAAAAAGAAATAAAATTTAGAATTAGCCAGTTTACTCAAAAACAAAACTGAGCAAAGGACCTGAATACTCATTTATCCAAAGATGATATAGAAATGCCTGGCAAGCACATGAAAAGTTGCTCAACATCACTAATCATTAGGAAAATGTAAATTAAACACAATGAAATATCACTTCACACATACTAGGATGGCTGTCAAATCATCACAACAACAGAAAAGAACAAGTGTTAGTGAGGATGGGGAGAAATCGGAACCCTTGATGTGCCATTTTTAATAGATTTCTTCTTTAAACGATAGCAACACCTGTTTAAGTGTAAATGTTTAAGCAAATGTAATTCCACCACTGTATATACTTTGGATGAATTATTAATTGTTTTGGTACAGGCTTTATATTGAGTTAGGTTCTTCAGGATTTAGTGTATCAATATTATGGAATCCATATTTTTTTTAATAGTGGTGTGTGATTATATTTTCACTTTTCAAAATAATATCAGGTTACTTCACTACTAGGAAAGTATAATCTTGCCGCCGTATTTTATTTTCCATTAAAAAAAATTCAGTATTCTTTAAATAAAAAACCTTTTCTTCATTCATCTGTACCTTTGAAAATACTTGAAAATGTGTTAAATCAAGTCAGAACATACATTTGTATAATTTGAATTAGGAAATTAGAAATGTAGAAGGAAATATTTTTCCAAACATTTTAACTTTCTAAAAATAATTTAAGAATTCTCCAGTTAAATTTGTAAATGGAGAAAATTCTCATAACAGATTCAAATTTTGCCCTATAATCAGGGCCAACTATGCTTTAAGAGACTTCCTATTTATAAGTAAGCATATTTTGCCTCAATATGTTTTTATTTTCTCTTTCTTTATTAATATGTTTGTCTAAAACCTGTTACATCCTTCTAAGTTAGTAAAACTAATAACATTGTTTGGTTGCATATGCAATAGCTTTCTCTTTTGAATTATGTGTTTGGCACTACATGTGTGAGTAGTCAATGCACAGAAAATGATTGAATGCATTTCTACTATAAGCATTAAACACAGGAATCAATCAACATTCCAACTTGAGTTGCTATGGATGATACAAATCAGTCAGTACCTCCGACACTGACCATAAATATTTTATGTTAATGGTTATATTCTGGATTATTTCCATTGGTTTGGAGACAGGCAGGTTGCCTGAAAGTCACAAACTTACAGCAAATAAGCTCATAAATTAATAATGTATGGAATAGAACATTGTAAAACTATGCCCCTTAATACATTTTCCACTGCCTTCTACTTTTATGAGAAGCTTCATGTGAATGAGAAGAACCTATATAAATATTTGATAGATATTAGAAACAAACAAATAAATAATTGTGGAAGCCAGCACATATTCACTCTAATTTAGTGTCCTTTAAACTTTATATTTTTAAAATGTAAAGTCTACTTTCTCTAACACATATTCCTTCAATGAACTCTCCCTCCACTTTTAGGTTGTATTCCATTTAAAGTCAATATTCTGCTCACTCTTCAATTCTGAGTTTCATCTCCATCATTCTACTGAAGGAATTTTTGCTACAGATTTTAAATCCTAGTGTTGGTAAATTCTACTGGACATTCTCAGCCCTCAAATTGCAGAACCACTCTTGGGGCCCCATGTTATAGAGTCCTGCATATCATAATTACATAAATACAAAACAAATATTTTTAAAAACATGCAAATTCCTTTCTCATTCAAAAACCACCACAGTGGGACAGGAAATTCTATAACCCTAAATATCCATTCTTATCCCTGTGGTTGTCAGCCCTATCTTCTCTAAATGAAAAGCAACTCTGTCAGAATGGAGGAGAGAGTTATGTTTTGCGTGGTTGCCAAAATCAGAAACGTTCTTTGCTATGTTGTGCAGAGCACTTGAGCAGTAGAAGCATTTAGATGAAAAAAATGACAAATTACTTGATTTTCTAAGTCTTTCGTCTCAGCATAAACCTCAAAGTTTATTGCATGCAAAGTACTATTTCTTGTGTTGCTGAGCAACTTTTACTTTTCTTCAATCTCCAATTCATGGTTCTGGAAGTACCCACAAATTAATGGGTTTTCACAATATTTGCAGGAGGTAGCTGAACAATATTTTGTTTTATTGAATAATTCATATTGCTGTGAAATATAAATGTGCATTTAACTTAATACATATATTTAGATATTGCTGTAAGAGAGTGAAAATCAAAATTTATATGATAGATTTGTATTATGACATGAAATTATTTTGTAATATTTTCTTAATAATGAAAGTTTTCTGTGTGCAATACATTACAATATCTGAATATAATATGTAAATTGATGATTCACTTCTACATCAAATTGTTTTAAAAATTTCATAAACACTTAGTAATTAATAAATAAATTTTCTCTGGAATTAAAATTAACCCCCAAACTGAGACTGACAGTGGATCAAGAAACATTGTCTAATATGGCATTGCTATCAATAGAATAGGAATTATGTGAAAACCTTAACAACAGAATAATTATATCCTTTGCTAAAATGAAATCAGTAAAATACTTTAATAAAAATACAGAATTTCTTTTTAAAGTATATATTTTATTTATTGCTTATCTAAATTGGTACATCAATGCAATCCCCAACATGTGCAATAATAAGTAATTTCAATCATTTTTGCCCTTTTGGCAGCTTTCAGTCATATTAAAACCACACTTTTAGGTATATTTACTTATTTATTTTTAGAGGTATATTTGTCAAGTTATGAAGATAAAACATAGGTTCTGTAATTGTTCATTAGCTTTCTCTACAACACTAAACTGTTTAGGCAAATGGTTTGAGGGACTTATTTGTAGTCTTACTTGGGTCCTTGTTCATATCAGGATTGTGTCTGCCATCTTGCTTGTCTTCATGGTAGCATTAAAAAATATTGGCCATCTAATATTTGGTTTTTTTAAGAGCAGTTTTAATTTTAGAGCAAAATTGAGAGGAGGGTACAGAGATTTCTGATACACTTCACACATGCACAACCTCCAGATTATAAACGTCCCCCACCAGGGTGGTATATTTGTTATAACTGATGAACCTACACGACACATCATATTCACCCAAAGTCCATAGTTTACACTGTGGTTCACTCTTGGTGTTGTACATTCTGTAGGGTTGAATAAATGTATAATGACATGTATGCCTTACTATAATGTCATACAGAGTATTTTCATTGCTCTAAAACTCCTCTTTTCTCTGCCTCTATATCTCTCTCCCAAACCCTAACCATTGACAACCACTGATCTTTTTAAATGTCTCCTAGCCCAGAATGTCATATAGTAGGAATCTTACAGTATGTAGTCTTTTCAGATTGGCTTTTCACTTAGTAATATGCTTTTAGGGTTCCTCTATATTTTTTTCATGTCTGTATAGCTCATTTCCTTTTAGCGCTGAATAATAGTCCATTGTCTGAATGTAACACAGTTTGTTCATTTAACCAAAAGGCATCTGGGTTGCCTCCAAGTTTTGGCAATTATAAATAAAGTTGCTATAAATCTTCACATGCAGATTTTCGTGTGGACATAAGTTTTCAACGCATTTAGGCAAAGACCAAGGAGCATCGTTGCTAGATCTAATGGTACGAGTATGTTTTGTTTTGTAAGAAACTGCCAGCTGTCTTCCAAAGTGTCTGTACTATTTTGCATCCCCACCAGCAATAAATGAGTTCCTGTTGCTTCACATCCTTGGCAGCATTTGGCCTTGTCAATGTTCCAGATTTTGGCCATTGTAATCGGTGTGTAGAGGTATCTCGTTACCAGCAATAAATGAGTTCCTGTTGCTTCACATCCTTGGCAGCATTTGGCCTTGTTGTCAATCCAGATTTTGGCCATTGTAATCGGTGTGTAGAGGTATCTCGTTGTTTTAATTTGCATTTCCCTGAAGACTTTTGATGTGAAGAATCTTTTTCTATGCTTATTTATCATCTATCTTCTTTGGTGCGGTTTCTGTTAAGGTCTTTGGTCCGTTTTTTGAGTTTGTTTTCTTCTTGCTGAGTTTTAAGAATTCTTTTTGTATTTTGGATAATAATCCTTTATCAGGTGTATCTTTTGCAAATATTTTCTCCAAGTCTGTGGCTTGTCTTCCCATTCTCTTGACATTGCCTTTTGTGGAGCAGAAAATTCAAAAATTTCAATTAAGTCCAGCTTATAAATTCTTTCTTTCCTGGATTGTGCCTTTGGTGTATCTAAAAATGCATTGCTATACCCAAGGTCATCCAGGTTTTCTCCTATGTTATCTTCCAAAATTTTTATAGTTTTGAGTTTTACATTTAGGTCTAAGATATATTAGATTTTATTTTTGAGAAGACAGTCTATTATTTTAAGATAGTCTATTTTTTAAACAATCTTCTCTTATGCTTGTTGAAACCAACCTCTCCTGATCTTTCCCCTCCACTATTCTGGTTGCTACGTAACAACAGATAATGACAATTATAATAGCAGAAATAGTAATAATTATTACTATTATTATGGTTAAATATACTCTCATGTTTATTCCACCTTTTTTGGCAAATTTATTTCATCTTCTTCCATGTAGGTATTATATCTTGGAGTTCTCTGGACTTGGTCCTGACTACATTTTTCTTCTTATTTTCCCTAAACAATCTCATTCATATTCACAACCTCAGTTAAAATATATATGACCATGAATTCCAAATTCTTCACTAAACCCAGGACTGGTATATATACTGACTAATTAACACACCCAGTTACATACCTGAAATGTATCCCCAAATATCTCAAATATTAAACTCATTACCTTCCCCCACAATTTTTCTTCTCCCATTGTTCCACATCTCTGAACGTAACCAGAAGTCTGTAAAAGCCACATCCCTAGCACCCATACTTGATGCCACACTTGTTCCCTCCCAGTAATAAATACATTATCAACGACTTAATTTCTCCTCTTCAGTATCTCTGGGGTCAATCTTTTTTCCCAATCCACCTGAAGCATCCCAAGGTCAAGTTACAGGTCTCCTCTTAGCTGAATTTTCCACCTACCTTCTTGTTCTGGTGTAATCTTTCTCCATGATACAGCCAGAGTAGGACCTTCTAAATACAGATACGACGATGTCATTCTCTTTCTTAAAGCTGTTCAATGGCTTTCCAATACTTTTAGAGTAAAAATCGAAATCCTCAACGTGTGTCTTTGGGTATGTACTTTTGGTCATTGCCTTTTTTTCCAGCTTCATCTTGTATGGAACATACTCTATTCTCTCCACAACGGTCACATTTGCACTCTTTCAGTTCTTTGAAATAGAAAGCTTCCACCGCATACTGCTCACCTGTCTCAAATACCCTTTCTCCTTCCTTGTGCAGGAAACACCCATTCTTCTTTAAATCTCAAATAGAACTTCCCCGGGGCAGTCACCTTTGAGCTCCTAAACTAGCTGTATTCTTCTGCTGTTCCCAGCTTCCCCTCTACTGCTTCTCTTCATAGCAACTATCACCGTTTTATTCATATATATATATATATACAGATGGATAACACATATTTACACTTATTTTGGTATATATCTAACTAGTAACTGCCTTGTAAATGAGCCTTTTACTTCTATGAGTACCCAAATATCAGGGAAATATTTCAAAAATATTTCCAATGAACTCAGTTAAATTTGGTAACATAGAAAACTCCAAGATTCAAACATTCTGGTTATTCCCTATTTTTTAAAAAAGTCAATTCCACTAATGTGTCTCTTTCCTCTGAATTTATAAGTAGATTTTTCATGTAAACATAATGTTGATAGTTTGATGACATGTTGTGCCATTGATTTAAGGAGGTGCTTCCATGAGGGCACTGACTCTAGCTTCTCAGACCCTATTTGCAGAGCATAGAGTTAGCATAGTACTGTCCGGTCTGATATTCTTACTCTTAGTGTTTATCTTTTTGCTCATTTCTATGTAAGCACAACTGAGGATGCATAAAATATGAGCAAATACATTCTCAGTGAAGTCAGTGTTCACTAGTTCCCCATTATTTATTTCCTGTTATACAGGCTGTAAGCTCTATTGATCCTTATTCTTAGCCAGCATCTAATCTCATAACCTTTAAGACACCAAAAGTGGAGACACTCAAAATCTATATTGAATTTCAATTCTTTCCAAAAGCTTTTCTAAGGAGAACAGCATGAAATAGTGCTTCTTTCTCCAGAGCTGATAATTGGTTTCTAGTCCCAGTTCCTAGCAACTCCATGATCCTAAGTCATTCAACAATTCTGTCCTTTAATTTCCTCATGCACAAAATGTGGAACTTAATTAATTGATTCCTTGGATATTTTTCTTCTCAAAAATTCACAACTAGAGTCAGGGTAAAAGTCATTACATTGATATTTTATTGCATATACTAAATTATATAAAAATTTAAAAAACTAAAACTATAACAAAAACATTTAATATACATATTCATTTGTCTGTGCATGGTATATGATATATATATAACTGTAAGATAATTATTCCCATTCTCATCATATGTTAAAAGAAGTATCATTTAATCTGTAAATAATACTAATGGCAAAAACCATGCTTGATTTGAATCATTTGGTTTGAATTATTTAATTCTGCCATAACTTATTATTTGGAATTGATTTTTACTATGTTATATATTCTTAGCATCATTTGAATAATCAATTTAAACTCATTATTATATTTAGATAATCAACAATTTCTAATTCAATTTGGCAGACAAGACCAATTTTACATTATCCAAATAGTGAAATGAACTCAACACATGGTAACCAATACTCTGTTTATTTATAGCTTCAGGATAATGTTCTCTATTGCTATAGTCCATATTCCATATTTTCAATAAACTTGGAAATTAGAGTTAGTTCTCTCTATCTTTAAAAAAATCTGAAATTGTCCCCAAAGGAGAGACTAGAGGCAAAGCCATCTCTGTAATTTGTGAGGCCCAGTGCAAAATTAAACTGTGGTGCCTTTGTTCAAAAAGCATGGAAAGGTGCTACTAAAGATTCTATGAAATAAAGATTTTTTCCCCTCTTTTTTTCTGCACTGTTTCTCTTTTTTAGTCATGGCATTTCTTTTCATTTGCTATTTTATTCATTTACACTTAATTTTTTTAATGATTAATCTAAATTTTTTATGTTCATCTTTATATTGAACAAGAATAGTGTCAAGTGCAAAAATGAACATCTACCTAGCACACAGACTCACCAAAATTGTACAATTTGTATTTTGAGGCTTGTGGCTTGCATATATGTTTCACTCTTGCCAGAACAGTGTAAACACTGCACAAAAGTAACATCACTATTTTTATCTGACATCTTGAAATATGCACATTCTATGGACATTCTCTACCTTTGGCTTACTGGTGAATAAGGCAGGACTGACAAGAAAAGTTAGTAGGGTTACCCTTTCTCTGTTTGTCTATATCATCATTTACTTTGTAAGTGGTTGACTATTGTGTTCCTGTAATGTGTTACACGAAGGTAACACAAGTGAATGCATAGATGTACCCAATTTTTCCTCCATAATTTTAGGTACATTTAATTATTCAGTGATTATTTCAAATAAAAGAATAATGAGAATTTTGATAGAGACCAGTTAAGTCTACTCTACAAGGAAGCTTACTCTGAAGGGAAGAGAAGTGATGTGGGAGGTATAGAAAACTATCTTGTCGTGTATTTATGTATTTATTTACCAATATGAGAAACTTGATGCTCATGTACCTACATAAGAAAGAAGAGGAGATCTTTCAAATACTTACCCCAGTAGGAAAATGAACCATTATATTCTAACCACCCACCCAGCCATGTGGGAAGTATGGGTTTTCACTGCTCAAGGTCTGAGCCCAAAGCCTGGACCCAAAGAAAATTGGGAAAGGAGATTCTGGAACCTAAGTGAAACACATTCTCCTCCCTTCTTGTTAGGTGCAGATTTTGAAAAGGGAGTCAAGACAATGGGAGCGCAGAGGTCATTTATTCTGACAGAAGTATAAGTAGTTCTAGAGATCTTGAACAGAATAAACTGTCATGTCAACAATTTTAGGTCCCAAACCCAATCTCACCAGCACAGTCTCCTCCTCCTGGTTATGTAAGTATGGCTTATCACAGCCCCCTCCAAACTCAGAAAGTCAGTAACAATCAACTGTAAGAACCACTGGGAGCCTTGGGATAGCATATGGCATGTGGACCACCCATCGTTCTGGAGTGCTGCCATGTTCAGTGAGCCAGGGTTGTGTGTGGAAAGAGGGAACGTGGACCATTGCTGTGGCCGCGTGCTGTCCGGTATCAGCTCAGCCTTTGTCCTGCTCATGAGAGGTTTCATTGAAAGGTATTTATTTACTTATTTGTTTCTTTAAAAGAGAGAAGTGGGACAGAGTATAATACACATTTTAGATATGAGTATGCCAAGTATGCAGAGGGCCAATTTGAAAAGAGAGAAAGAGAAGATCAGTTAGGGTGCCAAGGTAAAAAAGGAGAATTGCATTTGTCAGAATGGAAAGGCAAAGATAAATTTGAGGCATCTCTTGTCTTTAAGATTCTGAGGCTTAGAGACAGAACCATGATAAGAGTTGATGAATGTGAAGGAGACAACGACATCGTCTACTCTTCCAACTCGGGAATCAGGGTGACGGCAGGTTAAGAAGGATTGGCCTCTTCATTTTTCATACAGTCTCCTTGATTTACCTTTTTTTTAAGTCACTTGATTTTTTTTTTTTGAATAGAGGAAATCAAGATGTATTTGCTATATTAAACACACTTCACTTACTAGAGAAAATTTCCAGGACATTGTACCTCAGGTGTATAATCATTCGTGCTCTGAAAGTAGTCGCTATAAACAAAAATATGTCTTTGTAACCAGAATCTCTCTCGAAAGGATGCTTGATCCATCACAAACGTAGCTAAATTGACCAGAGCTGAACAACAACTGTATCCACATTATTCCCTTGGCTTTTGGTCTTTACCTTGAAAACTACTTCCATACATATAAAATGGCAAGAGGGAGTAGGGCAGACCAAATATAGTAGCAAACATTTCATGGGCCTCAATGTCTCTCATTTTTCCTAAAATTGTATAGCTTGAGCACTATCACATATTTATCTTCTGTAAGTAGACAATGTACTTACAAGGCTGCTGGACTTCTTTTTCTTCCCAGGGTGTGTGGGTGTGTGTATATGTGGCAGGGTGGCAGGCACAAACTGAAGGATCTTCTTCATTCTTCTGTGATTGCATCCATTTCTCTGCAGAGAACAATGAACGAGGACGATGTTTTCGGGTTGCTTTGTCAAACCTACAATACATACTGCCTCAATTTATGGAACTAAGTCTTTTGCTAGCAGAAAAGCAGTAGAGGGAGTCAACTGGGCCAGATTTAAGGAGTCCATGGACTTGAACGATAGAGATTTAGTGGCTTTTACTTTTATTTTATTTTTACTTTTTTCTCTTTTTTTAAAAAAAAATTTATTTTATTGAATTATAGTTGATTTACAATGTTATGTTAATTTGTAATGTAAAGCAAAGTGATTAAGTTATATATACATATACATTCTTTTTCATGTTCTCCTCCATTATGTTTTTTTCTTTTTTTAACCTCTTTATTGGGATATAATTTCTTTGCAATGGTGCGTTAGTTTCTGCTTTATAACAAACTGAGTCAGCTATACATATACATATATCCCCATATCTCCTCCCTCTTGCATCTCCCTCCCACCCTCCCTATCCCACCCCTCTAGGTGGTCACAAAGCACTGAGCTGATCTCCCTGTGCTATGCAGCTGCTTCCCACTAGCTATCTATTTTACATTTGGTACTGTATATATGTCCACGCCACTCTCTCACTTCATCCCAACTTACCCTTCCTCCTCCCCGTGTCCTCAAGTCCATTCTGTACGTCTCCGTCTCTATTCCTGTCCTGCCCCCAGGTTTGTCAGAACCATTTTTTTAATTCCATTTGTATGTGTTAGCTTATGGTATTTGTTTTTCTCTTTCTGACTTACTTCACTCTGTATGACAAACTCTAGGTCCATCCACCTCACTACAAATAACTCAATTTCATTTCTTTTTATGGCTGAGTAATATTCCATTGTATTTATGTGCCACGTCGTCATTTTCCATTCATCTATCGATGGATACTTAGGTTGCTTCCATACCTGGCTATTGTAAATAGAGCTGCCATGAAAATTGTTGTACATGACTCTTTTTGAATTATGGTTTTCTCAGGGTATATGCCCAGTAGTGGGATTGCTGGGTCGTATGGTAGTTCTATTTTTAGTTTTTTAAGGAACCTCCATACTCTTCTCCAGAGTGGCTGTATCAATTTACATTCCCACCAACAGTGTAAGAGGGTTCCCTTTTCTCCACACCCTCCCCAGCATTTATTGTTTATAGACTTTTTGATGATGGCCATTCTGACGAGTGTGAGCTGATACCTCATTGTAGTTTTGATTTGCATTTCTCTAATGATTAGTGATGTTGAGCTTCCTTTCATGTGTTTGTTGGCAAACTGTATATCTTCTTTAGAGGAGTGTTTATTTAGATCTTCTGTGCATTTTTGGATTGGGTTGTTTCTTTTTTGGATATTGGGGTGCATGAGCTGATTGTATATTTTGGAGATTAACCCTTTGTCCACTGCTTAGTTTGCAAAAATTTTCTCCCATTCTGAGGGTTGTCTTTTCATCTTGTTTATGGTTTCTTTTTCTGTGCAAAAGCTTTTAAGTTTCATTAGGTCCCATTTGTTTATTTTTATTTTTATTTCCATTTCTCTAGGAGGTGGGTCAAAAAGGATCTTGCTGTGATTTATGTCAAAGAGTGTTCTTCCTGTGTTTTCCTCTAAGAGTTTTATAGTGTCTGGCCTTACATTTAGGTCTTTAATCCATTTTGAGTTTATTTTTGTGTATGGTGTTAAGAAGTGTTCTAATTTCATTATTTACATGTAGCTGTCCAGTTTTCCCAGCACCACTTATTGAAGAGGCTGTCTTTTCTCCATTGTATATTCTTGTCTCCTTTATTGAAGATAAGGTGACAATATGTTCATGGGTTTATCTCTGGGCTTTCTATCCTGTTCCATTGATCAATCTTTCTGTTTTTGTACCAGTACCATACTGTCATGATTAGTGTAGCTTTGTAGTATAATCTGAAGTCAGGGTGCCTGATTCCTCCAGCTCTGTTTTCTTTTCTCAAGACTACTTTGGCTATTCAGGGTCTTTTGTGTTTCCATGCAAATTGTGAAATTTTTTGTTCTACTTCTGTGAAAAATGCCGTTGGTAATTTGATAGCGATTGCACTGAATATGTAGATTGCTCTGGGTAATAGAGTCATTTTCACAATGTTGATTCTTCCAATCCAAGAACATTGTTTATCTCTTAAATTTAGCAAGGCTTGATTTGTGACCCAAGATATGATCTGTCAGGGAGAATGTTCCATGAGCACTTGAGAAGAAAATGTATTCTCATGTTTTTGGATGGAATGTCCTATAAATATCAATTAAATCCATCTTGTTTAATGTGTCATTTAAAGCTTATGTTTCCTTATTTATTTTCATTTTGATTGATCTGTCCATTGATGGAAATGGGGTGTTAATGTCCCCTACTATTATTGTGTAACTGTCGTGTTCCCTTTCTATGGCTGTTAGTATTTGCCTTATGCATTGAGGTGCTCCTATGTTTTAATCTATTTACATTTAAGGTAATTATTGATATGTATATTCCTATTACCAGTTTCTTAATTGTTTTGGGTTTGTTTTTGTAGATCTTTTCCTTCTCTAGTGTTTCCTGCCTAGAGAAGTTCCTTTAGCATTTGTTGTAAAGCTGGTTTGGTGGTGCTGAATTCTCCTAGCTTTTGCCTGCCTGTAAAGGTTTTAAGTTCTCTGTCAAATCTGAATAATGAGATTCTTCCTGAGTAGATTAATCTTGGTTGTAGGTTTTTCCCTTTCATCTCTTTAAATATGTCCTGCCACTCCCTTCTGGCTTGCAGAGTTTCTGCTGAAAGATTAGCTGTTAACCTTATGGGGATTCCCTTTTACGTTAGTTGCTTTTCCCTTGCTGCTTTTAATATTTTTTCTTTGTATTTAAGTTCTGATAGTTTGATTAATATGTGTCTTGTCATGTTTCTCCTTGGATTTAACCTGTATGGGACTTTCTGTGCCTCCTGGACTTGTTGATTGACTTTCCTTCCCATGTTAGGGAAGATTTCAACTATATCTCTTCAGATATTTTCTCAGACCCTTTATTTTTCTCTTCTTCTTCTAGGACCCCTATAATTCAAATGTTGGTGTGTTTAATGTTGTCCCAGCAGTCTCTGAGACTGTCCTCAATTCTTTTTATTCTTTTTTCTTTATTTGGCTCTGTGGTAGTTACTTCCACTATTTTATCTTCCAGGTCACTTATCCTTTTTTCTGCCTCAGTTATTCTGCTATTGATTCCTTCTAGAGAATTTTT
>NC_041232.1:79117757-79119115 GCF_002837175.3 Physeter macrocephalus | reverse complement strand
TCCCGCGGCGGAGCACAGGCTCCGGACGCGCAGGCTCACCAGCCATGGCTCACGGGCCCAGCCGTTCCGCAGCATGTGGGATCCTACTGGACCTGGGCACGAACCCGTGTGCCCTGCATCGGCAGGCGGACTCTCAACCACTGCGCCACCAGGGAAGCCCTTTTCTTCTCATTTTGCTTACCTTATTGTGTTTGGGGGTCTCCTTTTTGCAGGCTGCAGGTTCATAGTTCCTGTTGTTTTTATTGTCTGTGTGGAGGGGAGGGGAGGGGACTCGTGCCTGTGTTCTGGTGGATGAGGCTGGATCTTGTTTTTCTGCCAGGCAGGACTGCATCCGGTGGTGTGTTTTGGGGTGTCTATAACCTTATTATGATTTTAGGCAGCCTCTCTGCTAATGGGTGGGGCTGTGTTCCTGTCTTGCTAGTTGTTTGGCATAGGGTGTCCATCACTGTAGCTTGCTGGTCGTTGAGTGGAGCTGGGTCTTAGTGTTGAGACAGAGATCTGTGGGAGAGCTCTCACCAATTGGTATTACGTGGTGCCTGGAGGTCTCTGGTGGACCAGTGTCCTGAACTTGGCTCTCCCACTTCAGAGGCTCAGGTCTCGTACCAGGCCAGAGCACCAAGACCCTGTCAGCCACGTGACTCAGAAGAAAAGGGTGCAGAAAAAGAAAGAAAAAGAAGTAAATAGATAAAAAAATATTTTAAATTATTAAAATACAAAAAAATTATTAAAATAAAAAAACAAAAGTAATAATATTTAAAAAAGAGAGTAACCAAACCAATAAACTAATCCACCAATGATAACAAGTGCTAAAAACTATACTAAGATAAACATAAAATCAGAAACATGTCAGTAGCAAACAGCAAACCCCAAGTCTACATTTGTTCCCAAAGTCCACCTCCTCAATTTGGGATGATTCGTTGTCTATTCAGGTACTCCACAGATGCAGGTACATCAAGGTGGTTGTGGAGATTTAATCCGCTGCTGCTGAGGCTGCTGGGAGAGATTTCCCTTTCTCTTCTTTGTTCGCACAGCTCCCGGGGTTCAGCTTTGGATTTGGCCCCGCCTGTGCGTATAGGTCGCCTGAGGGCATCTGTTCTTCCCTCAGACAGGACGGGGTTAAAGGAGCCGCTGATTCGGGGTCTCTGTCTCACTCAGGCTGGGGGAGGGACGGGTACAGATGCAGGGCGAGCCTGCGGCGGCAGAGGCCGGCGTGACGTTGCACCAGCCTGAGGCGCGCCGTGCGATCTCCCGGGGAAGTTGTCCCTGGATCCCGGGACCCTGGCAGTGGCGGGCTGCACAGGCTCCCGGGAGGGGAGGTGTGGAGAGTGACCTGTGCTCGCACACAGGCTTCTTGGTGG
>NC_041232.1:79062562-79117688 GCF_002837175.3 Physeter macrocephalus | reverse complement strand
TTTAAGCGGCGCGCTTAATCCCCTCTCCTCGCGCACCAGGAAACAAAGAGGCAAGAAAAAGTCTCTTGCCTCTTCGGCAGGTCCAGACCTTTTCCCCGGACTCCCTCCCGGCCAGCTGTGGCGCACTAACCCCCTTCAGGCTGTGTTCGCGCCGCCAACCCCAGTCCTCTCCCTGGAATCCGACCGAAGCCCGAGGCTCAGCTCCCAGCCCCGCCGGGTGAGCAGACGAGCCTCTCGGGCTGCTGAGTGCTGGTCGGCACCGATCCTCTGTGCGGGAATCTTCCGCCCGCGAAGGGGCTTCTAGTGTGTGGAAACCTTTCCTCCTTCACAGCTCCCTCCCACTGGTGCGGGTCCCGTCCCTATTCTTTGTCTCTGTTTATTCTTTTTTCTTTTCCCTACCCAGGTACGTGGGGAGTTTCTTGCCTTTTGGGAGGTCTGAGGTCCCTGCCAGCATTCAGTGGGTGTTCTGTAGCAGCAGTTCCTCGTGTAGATGTATTTCTGATGTATCTGTGGGGAGGAAGGTGATCTCCACAGCTTACTCCTCCGCCATCTTGAAGGTCCCCCGATTTAGTGCTTTTTAAATGTCACAATATGCTTTAGTACTTTGTATTTCGGAAGGGAAATTGGATTAAATAGTAGTTGTGCCAGAGGCTTCATATCTGTTACCCATATGCTGTGGTCTTTGGGCTACTCTAATCAAACACTTTGGAGAAGTATGAGATCATATTAAATGCCCAAAACCATCATGAGCCACTGAAAATCTCATTTCTGTGGTTTGGGAAGTTCTGCTAAATTATTTAAATTTTATTCCAAAGTAGATTTTCCCACGGTGATATGAAGTCTCCCTGGGTATTGAGATTTTTTTCACTGTTAGACTCAGATTGCTTCTTAAATATAAACTAATTTCTTTCTACTTAGAAAAAAATAGAAAAAAGTATTTAGAATCATAAGCTTGGAGTTGAACATCAGTTTCAAAAATAGCTAGATGTTTAACTTTTCAATCTTAGTTAATTGGCAAATATGGAATTTATTTTCTAAACTTTTTAGTATTAAAACACCACCACTACCACCACCATCATCACCACCATCATCATCACCATCATCATAATCACCACCATTATCATCACCATCCCTCCATATCGTAGTTAAGAAAATTTAACAAAGTCAAATATAAATAGCCTGGCACCAGTATAGGTTTTAATTTTAATACCCATTCTTAGTCTTACCCATCTGAGAAGTGCTTTTACTTTCTAACCTCCATTTTTCCCCCCATTTAAAAAATGTCTGGTATTTTATAAATCTTATTCTATTTGTTTTGCTAAACAACTTTTAGAAAAGTGTTTCCACAGAGAAAAAACAGTCTTAAAGTACAGTATAGAAACATGGGTATAAGCCTGAGTAAAGTATTAAAGGTGACCATGCATTACTTGACTGGTAGTCCCATTCTTTCCAGGAATAATGGCTGTGCTGATGCCATCTTTTTCATTCACTTGTACACTTCACACTCACTTGTCTATCTCTGTTTGGATAGAGAACTAGACTATTCTATGAGAGAGAGGAAAAAAATATATTTTGCTTGAGCTATTGCATTTTGGGTATCCTTCTATAAAGTAGAGTTTTTCTTTCCCTCCACCCCCCAATCCTTGCATTAAGGTGGTTACTCTCAAATAAATGTTTTACTTCTCAAAAATAAACTTAAAGATTCTAAACCTGAGGATTTCAATTTGAACTGTTTTCTGTCACTTCAAAATAAATGGTCACTATTAACAAAAAGAAAAAAAAAGAGGAATTTCTCCGACCCATCTCCCAATGATTTTTAGATTGAGGAATTGATATCTACATAATGTGATTTAAATTTGTATGACTAATCTGAGATGCAAGGGCTTTCTGAGACAAACAATGTTAATTTGCATTTATATGGAACTAGATTGCCATCTCAGATAACTATGGAGATTCTCTCAGGCTGAGAGCATTACAAACCTCATTTGAAAAATAAAATACATAAAATTCATCATCTTGTTATTATATGTATGAGTTACTCTCTCCTATCTGTGAAGATGTAAATATGGATAATAGGAAAATACATATGATAAAAATTGTGCCATGAATTTCACGTGTGCAGACTTAGTTCCTTTTTCTTTGGAAATTACATTCACTGTCTCACCCTTTCTTAACGTATAGAAACTATCTCCCCAGCCATAAAGCTGAACACCCTATAAAGATAAATACTGTTTAAGATAATTAACTATCTAAGAAATAAAGTGACAAAGGTAGACAGTGAACATTTGTTTTTATGAGCATCAGTGTTTGCATATTTGAACATGCAGATAAACAGACCAAAAGAATCTTCTGAAAGATTGACAGCAAAAAATTTCATATTGCAAAAGATTACTATAACAAAGACATACATTTGTGCTCATTGATCTTGTGTTTCAATGAAGCCAGGCCAGTTATCCACAGAAATGAGTCTATAAATATGAGTGTGTCTGAGTTTCCGTCTTTTGTAACAATGGATTAAAACCTAATAACACTAATAATTATGAATTTTTATCATTTCTGTTGTTGCTTGATGATTTCCACGATCGTTGGATGAAGACGTTGAATAAAAATTTAATGCACCCATTAACTTGTTCCTGTGCCCAAATAGTTTCTTCACCTATGACTTGGTTTTAGTTTTGATAAAATCTATCATCATTTTGTAATGTACAGAAATACCGAATCACTATGTTGTGCACCAGGAACTAACATAGTGCTGTAGGTCAATTGTATCCCCCAACTCCAAGCGCAAACAAACAAACTCATAGTAAAAGAGATCAAATTTGTGTTTACCAGAGGCAGGGGGTGAGGGGAGGGGTAATTGGATGAAGGTGGTCAAAAGGCACAGACTTAAAGTTATAAGATAAATACTAAGGATGTAAGCTACAACATAATTGGTATAGTTAACACTGCTTTATATTATATATAAAAGTTAAAAGAGTAAATCCTAAGCGTTCTCATCTCAAGGAAAAAACAGATATTTTCCTTCTTCTTTGATATTGTATCTATATGAGATTATGGCTGTTCACTACACTTACTGTGGTCATCATTTCATGATGTATGTAAGTCAGATCATTATACTGTACGCCTTCAACTTATACAATGTTATATGTCAATTTTATCTCAGTAAAACAAGCCAAAAAAATTTTTTTAAAAGAATCTAAATATATACAAGCATGTTCATGTCTATTTAACCCAATAAAGTCAATTACTTTCTTTGGGTTATAATTTACACTCAGTAAAATTTATACTGTTTAGGTGTACAGTTCATTGAGTTTTGACAAATGTATACAATCATAGAATCATAACTACAAGCAAATATAGAACATTTCCATCATCCCCAAAAGTTCCCTTGTGTCCTTTGCAATCAGTCCTCCACCCCTAGCCCAACTGTGGCAGTCCGCAGTATGATTTACGTCTGTATAAATGAAATCAGAGGGTGGCTGTCTTCTTTCACTTGCAAAATATTTTTGAGGTTTTTCTATGTTGTTCCATATATCAGTAGTTTATTCCTTTTTGTTTGCTGAGAACAATTCCATTTTATGGATTTACCAAATTTTATTTATTTATTTATTCATCAGTTGCTGTTCTTTCCCTTGTTTCCTTTGTTGGAGTATTATGTTTCCATGTGCTGCTGACATTCACATACAGGTGTGGGCATAAGTGTTGATTTCTTTGGGGTGAACACATAGAAGTGAGATTGCCAGGTCATATTTTAAGTGTACATATGAGTTTATAAGAAACTGCCACTATTGCCCCCAAAGTGGCTTTTGCTGTCCCAAAAGCAATGTGTGAGAGACGTCCAGTTGTTCCATAACCACTACTTTGTGATGTCTCTCTCTGTGTCTCTCTCTGTCTCTGTCTCACTCTCTCTCTATATATATATTAGCCATTCTAATAGGAGGGTAGTGGTATATAATTGTGGTTTTAATTTGCATTTATTTTATGAACAGTGATGTCTAACATCTGTTCATGTGCTCATTTACCATCTGTATCTCTCCTATCTAAATATCTGTATTTAATTCATAATTTGATATTTGAAATCCCTTTAGTCCTCCTAAACCAATTAATTTCCTCATCTTTAAAATTATACAATAGGATCTACCTTTAATTTCTACTGGCTTTTCTGAATAAACATATAAACATGCTGAAGTCTTTCAAACCTTAAAAAATGAATCTTACACATACACACACACACGAGCCACATCTGCTTCTAGGTACTGACCGGTCTCATTGTCATTTAATCTCCACCGTCGAAGTGCTTGAATGCCTACACTTTCTGTCCTCTTACTGACATGTCAGCAACATCATAACAGTCCCACCACCCAGTGAAGGTGTAACAGAGATACCCTCTTTCTCTCTCTCTTGCCACAACTTTACAAATTCCTTTTTTTACTTTCTATTCATCGAATGTTGGTTTTTCCTTAAGTTTGCATTGTCAGACTACATTCCTAGATGAGAACATCTACTCCGTGATTCAGTTATCATGTGATGATAATTCCGTAGCATAACGGGTGCTGATAATGGCCCAGACATTTTTACTGAGCTCTGGATCATTATACCCTATTCTTTATCATCTATCCTCACTGGTTCCTTTTCAAAATCACCTTAACTCAACGTGTAAAATAAATGTATCACTTATCTCTGTAAAGCCTCACCTCTCTGGTGTTCCTTACCTGTGCAAATGTCATCACTACTCAGTGTCAAAGTCAAAAGCATAGAGACTCTTCCATGGATGTGGAGCTCTTCACACGCCACATCCATGGAATCACAAAATTCTATCCCCTCTGCCTGCTAAATGCTCACTGTCACCCTCTTGATGCTGCCACCATTTCTCACCTGAAACCTACAGCCTCCTGTGACTTCTCCCTCCTTTCACTCTTGCTGCTCTCCTTACTATGTTCTCAGGGATGGTTCCAAAACACATATATTTTCACACTTATCACTCCACTGCCCAGAGTCTGTCAGTGGCTACTCATTGCCCAGGTAGTGTTGCCGAAACCCAGCCTCTGTACACCGGCCTTGAATTGAATCTTGGAGACAGAGTTTTGGGTGAAGCAGAAAATAATAGCTTTTATTGCTTTGCCAGGCAAAAGGGGCCACAGGGGGCCAATGCCCTCAAGACTGTGTGTCCCATCCTGGAGGGGGTAGTGAGGAGTCTTATAGTAATGGCTCAAGGAGCGGGGCGTGGTCAGCTCATGGGCTTTCTTCTGATTGGTTGGTGGTGAGGTAATTGGGAGTCGGCATCATCAACTTTCTGGTTCCAAGCAGTCTAGGGTCTATGTTCTTGCAGTCAGCAGTTTTCATCTGGTGGGTCGGCTTCCTGTAAAAACAGCTTAGGAATGTGTGTCAGGCCTTTATCGATATCTTTCAGGGAACTGGGAGTTTGGTGATTCTGCTGTGTGGCGGATTTACGGTCTAAATTTTTGCCAGATCCCCAGTCCAACAGCTGTTCTTTGTTTCTACGTCTTCACATTTCCCTATCATTAACTCTCAAGTCAGCCTTTTACTTCAAAAGACAAGGACACGGGGGCTTGTACACGGTTTCAGTAGAAAACTAAAACCTCCTTTCCCTGTCTTATAAGGTGTGTGGTGACGTCACTGCTGACACTCCAGCATCACTTCTCCCTCCTAGTCCTGCCCACTTCACGTTCCAAACACACCAGAAACTCCCCAGCACTGCCTGCCTGGGAGTCTTCACTCCACGCGTGCCACCTTGCACGGCTGCCTGCAAAATATTTTCTTTGCCTTCTCTCCCTAAATCTTTTGTCATTTCCCCACACCACTTCCCATAATAAAATCCACCCTTTCTGTATCAGTGTAATTTTGATTTATTCTGACGGGATTCTTATCTCACCCTCTAGATTGTTGTTGTTTTTTGATTATGCTCTTGCAGAGCGTTCTGTACTTCTCAATTAAATACTTTATTTTTATAAAATTTTTAATTGTCTTCTTTCAAATAATATATAAACAACATGAGAGCAGTGATCATTTCAGCCTATACTTGAGCTTTTTTATAGCATTTGACATGAGTGAGCACCATATATGATTACAGAGTAACTTTAGTTTACACAGTAAACTAAACTATTGATTGATTAATATGTATGGAGTTTGTAAATCAGGCATCTAAAGTGAATAATATAGTATCTGGGACTGGGTAGGTTACCTGGAAAATTGTCGCTATTATCAGACCTGTAATTGTAACTTAATTTTCACATGATATATTTAAAAGCTTCTTTGAATCTAATTCTCTGTTTAATTCAGTCAGGCATTCAATAATACACCTGTAAAACTCAGTTGCTATATTTCTTTCTTCTCATGAGACACATATATCCTAAATGATTATCCTTTTACATTAAATATCATCTAATCACAGAGGTCTTTTTCTGTAGCTCAGCACTCCCGGTTGGGCCACCCTCACAGGAACACACCAGTGGATGACCTGTCGAAACAAATCAGAGCCTCAGTCCATCAGGCCTGCAGTCTCCGCTGCAACATAGCCACCACTCACAATGATGCTGGGTGTGAATGGACCAGAATACACTGTACATTCTACTCTTAAAAGAGAAGGAAAAGGGCTTCCCCAGTAGTGCAGTGGTTAAGAATCCGCCTGCCAATGAAGGGCACACAGGTTCAAGCCCTGGTCCGGGAAGATCCCACATGCCACGGAGCAACTAAGCCCATGCACCACAACTACTGAGCCTGTGCTCTAGAGCCCACGAGCCATAACTACTGAAGCTCATGCGCCTAGAGCCCGTGCCCCGCAACAAGAGAAGCCCCCATTCGCTGCAACTAGAGAAAGCCCACGTGTAGCAACAAAGACCCAATGCAGCCAAAAATAAATTAAAAAAAAAAAAGAGAGAGAAGGAAAACTATTCCCTTAATGATACGCATGTTAACACAAACTACAACAGGTTCATTACTTTCTCAGTGTTGCGGAGACAAAAGATAAAGTCTTATTAGTATATAGCAATAATTTTTTTACACACTGCAATGCACATGACCACATCCGTGTGTACACACACAGACACTATAGAAAAAATACAGTTAGTAAACATACATACCTCATCACCAGGGCAAAGAATAAAAAATAATAACGGGGGGGCTTCCCTGGTGGCGCAGTGGTTGAGAGTCCACCTGCCGATGCAGGGGACACGGGTTCGTGCCCCGGTCCGGGAGGATCCCACATGCCGCGGAGCAGCTGGGCCCGTGAGCCATGGCCGCTGAGCCTGCGCGTCCGGAGCCTGTGCTCCGCGACGGGAGAGGCCACAGCAGTGAGGGGCCCGCGTACCGCAAAAAAAAAAATAAATAAATAAAAAACAACGGGGATTAATATTCTGTGAATTTAGAAAATTAGAAATAATGAGAAATATCACATTTATTTATTTTTTTAAAAATCACTTTACTGAGACATGATTTACCTACAAAAACATATGTATTTAATGTATACAACTTGATGAGTTTGGAGATAAGTATACATCTGTGGAACCATCACCACAATCTATTCCATAAACATATCCACTACCTCTAATACTTTCCTCCTCCTACCCTTTTTATTTTATTATTTTATTGTGATAAGAACATGATATAAAATATATCCTCTTAACAAAGTTAAGATCTCTAGGACTTATCATCTTGCAAAATTGAAACTTTGTACTCTTTGACCAACACCTCCCCATTTGCCTCTCTCCCAGCTCCTGGTAACCACCTGTCCTACTCTCTGTTTCTATGAATTTGACTGTTTTAGATTCCTCATATAAGTGGAGTCAGGCAATATTTGTCCTTCTGTGACTGGCTTATTTCACTTAGCATAATGTCCTCCAGGTTCGTCCATGTGGTCATATATGGCAGGATTTCCTTCTGTTTTGAGGCTGAATAATATTTTATTATATATATTATATTTTATTTTTCCTTTCATCTGCTGACAGACATTTAGACTGCTCTGATGTTTTGTTTATTGTGAATAATGATTCAGTGAATATAAGAATGCTGATATCTCTTCAAGATCCTGATTTCATTTCAATTTATTCCCACAAGTGGGATTGCTGGATTATGTGGTAGTTCTATTTTTAACTTTTTAAGGAATCTTCATACTGTTTTCCATAGCAGATTAACCAAAATACATTGTCACCAACAGTGTGAAGGGTTTTCTTTTCTCCGCATCCTTAGCAACACTTGTTTGTTTTCTTTTATAATAGCCATTCTAACAAGTATGAGGTAACATCTCATTGTGGTTTTAATTTACATTTTCCTGATGATTAGTGATGATGAGCTCCTTGTCAAATACTGTTGGCCATTTGAATATCTTCTCGGAGAAATGTCTGTTCAGGTCCGTTTCCCATTTTTTATCCCTGAGATAAACCCATGCATTTTTGGTCAAGTGATTGTTGACAAGAGTACTAATAACATACAGTGGGGGAAAGGATAGCCTTCAATAAATGATATTGGGAAAACTGGATAGTCACATGCAAAAGAATGAAATTGGACGCTTATCTTACAGCCCACACAAAAACCAACTCAAAATGAATTAAAGATTTAAATATAAGACCTGAAAACATAAAACTTTTAGAAGAAAACGTTGGAAAAAGCTTCTTGACATTGGCCTTGGCAATAACTTTTTGGAAATGACATCAAAAGCACACACAAAAAAAGCAAAAAATGTTGCAGGAACGGGGACCCCTTCCAGGGCCCGAGAGTAGGCTCTTGTCTAACACTCGGAAATGAATTGTCCACACATGTTGACAAAGCAAGACTTTATTGGGAAGGGGCTCCCGGGAGGAGAGCAGGAGGGTAAGGGAACCCAGGAGGACTGCTCTGCCATGTGGCTCGCAGCCTCAGATTTTATAGTAAAAGGGTTAGTTTCCGGTCAAGTCTCTGGCCAGTCACTCTGACTCAGGGTCCTTCCTGGTGGCACATGCATTGCTCAGCCAAGATGGATTCCAGCAAGAAGGATTCTGGGAGGTGGTAGGACATAAGGACTGGCATCTCCTCTCTCCTTTTGATCTTTCCCGAATTCTTCCTGTTGGTGGTAGCTTGTTAGTTCCACTTTCCTTACCAGGACATCCTGTTGTAAGATAACTCATGCAAGTAGTTACTATGGTGCCTGGCCAGGGTGGGCCGTTTGAGTGAGTGGTTCCCCTAACAAAAGTAGGCAAAGAGAATCACATCAAACTTAAGAAGTTTCTTCAGAGCAAAGGAAACAATCAAAAAAGTGAAAACTCAGCCTACTGAATGGGAGACAATATTTGCAAACCATACATCTTATGAGGGCTAATATCCAAAATATATGAGGATATCTTAAAATTCAATCACAAAGAACCAAATAACCCAATCACACAGATTTTTGAAGGATGAACTAGCCTACTTTGGATTTCAGGAGACTGACTGCCACAATTGAAGATGTTCTACACTGTTGGGAAAGGCAGTCTCTTGCATAGTTTTTTGACCTCTGCTCTGTCAGATAAGAGTGAGCCCTGGGCCTTGAACACTTCCTTACCCAGAGATCAAGAGTCCACAGAGCCTTTTCTTGGTTTACCACCTTATGTGGGATTATCTTTCCCTGTTTCAAGCTCCGTGTGTGCTCCTTTGTTCTGTTTAAGTGTGCGTTTCAATGGCCCTCAGGAATGCCCCCAGGAGCATCCATTAAATAGTGGTGCTTTAAAACTTATAGAAGCATAGACGAGTCCTGCAGTATACTTTGCAAATCATTTATCATATGCCAGAATGTGTATCTTTATACAGTAGTTTTCTGTTAAATACCTAATGTGTACCAGATATTGTTCTTGACTTTGAGAAGACAAGAGTGAACAAAATGAAGAAGGTCCAAGTTGTCATCCAGGATGTTAAAGTGATAGCAGATAAAAGAATAAATATGCGAGGAGGTTTCAGATAAGAAAATGTACCGTGAATAAAATAAAAGACAGTAAACTGAGGTTTGACTAATGAAAAATAATAAGGCACTTGAAAATCTTGTGAAGAGCATGCCAGACAGAGAAAAGAGCAAAGGCAATGGTTGTTAAGAGGGAAATGCTAACAATACGGCTGGGATTAGTGAAGCAGCCGGAGGAGGTACAAAATCAGTGTCACAAGAAGCACAACATGAAATTAGAAATTCAGGGAGGGACCAACTCATGTGCAGTCTTATAGGCCAAATTAAGGTGGGGTCATTGAGGCCAAATTAATCCTTAATTGGATAAATATTGAATACATACAAAGTGCCAGGTCCTTTGTGAAGTTCTGGGGAAATATAAGCAAGCAAACTGCATTTGGCCTTTATCTTCTTGATAAGGGCCACACAGGATTGAAAGGCCACACAGGATAGAAAGTCCAAGTATTTGACAACAACGTTAAAGAAAAATTGATGAAAACTGTAAAATCAGTGAAGAAGCAGTTAATTCAATAATTCCATCAAGATGTTACAACAGCGTTTTAATATTAGATGGTTATTTTGGTTTTCATTCACTCTTTAATTAAACCAGTAGTTACCCAACTCATATTACATCCAATATGAGAAGGCTCAACTCATTTATAAAATTAAATCAGTTATAAATAATTGTCTAAGCGAAGTGTTAAATAGTATGGGAACTCAAAAAAAAAGACTATTCTCAAATTGCTTAGAATCTAAATTGTTTCAAATAACTTCGATGATCGCGCTATATATGGTAAGGGAAAAAAAAACAGAGCATCAAAGTAATGTGTATAAAATATTCAATTAAACTTTATTCCATGCCAAAAATATAGGACACAATTTGATGCAGTATAAATACCCATAAATGTTCATGTCTGCATTTAGAAAATACAGGAGATCTCAAAGCCTAAAATTCCTGTCAGCTAATTTAACCTGAATTGACTTGAGATATTGCCACCAAAAACACTGGGGGAATAAGGTCGTAAAAAAAGAGATTACTCCAGTTTAAATCATAGAACAGTTGCATAGTACATCAGACCAAAACTTTTAAAATTAAATTTGGCTCTATTTGTGTATTTATGTATATTTAGAAAATAAGAAAAATGGACTGGGATATTCTTTTTTTCTCATTTCATGGTGATAGTGATCCATTATCTTCTCTTTTCTGTTTAAATAGCAGATTTATTGAACATAAACCTTATATGAAGGCCCTGCAGAGCTAGGTATTATATGTATTGTATGAGGATTTGTTCTGACATGCACATTAAGTTGACTGAGTATACCTATCACACAACAAAAAATTCGAATGACCATCACTGCCAAGTTAACCAAGGGCTCTGAAAATCCATCTGTGTCCTTTGAGATCTGTAATAAATATTCCATATCATTTATTGGGCAGGGAACCCAGCTTTTTTTTAATGAACTATATTAGTCATACAAGTGTGGATTAGAGAGAAAGAGTAAGATTTATTGAAGAATATAAGCAGATTTCACTCAGATTCATTGACTTTCTTTTACATAGAAAGTAAAGCATGCATTTGTGCAAACTCCAAGTCTGAAAATTCTTGCCAACAGCCATGTACAGATTCTCAGATTCTTAGCACACCAAACTAATTCAAACCCGAAAGATAAATTTTAAATGGAGAATAAGGGATTCTGCATTCTGTCTTTAGCAAATCATGGAGCCAAGGTAAATGCAGCGTAATCACAATCATTAAAATTTCTATGTCTCAAACCAAACAAAAAAATAATAAATTCCTAGAATTCCTATAAGTTCCCACTCCGAGAATATTGAAGAATATTCACAGATTATTGCAAGTGTAATATGTCTGTTAAAAACTTGAAGTTATAAAAGAAGGTACTAAAGCATATAAAAAGGAAGATGCTCCTAAACAGTGCCTTTTGAAAGGATTAATCTTCCATGAGTGATTTATTCTATTAAAGTGGTTTACTCAAGGTAAGATAGCAGTTATTAAAAAGTGTTATAGTGACTGAAGGCACTTTCCCTCACAGATTCTGCTTGCTTTTTTCAGATAAGTAAACACTATCTTGCAAACACTACATTCTCCTTTGCCTTTAAGCATGTGTGAGTAAATGGCACTTTGAAGAAATTCTTGCTCCATTCATCTTCTTTTCAGCATGCCATTTTATCACTCTGATCCCTGTCATACTGAAAGCCTGGAAATGGTACATTGTTTTCTCAAATGAAATCACTTGTATGTTTTTCTATACCTGAACGATACCTGTTAAACAATAAGAAACAATGCTCCTGAGGGTTGAAATGTGGTGCCCTTATTTTTCTTGGTTATCCATTCATATGACTTTAAATATCAGTGTTACCAGGTTGACTTTGATTTATATTTCTAGACCTGACCCCTTTCCTGCTCCGTCTCCATGTGTTACACAGCCTGCTGGACCTTTCTTAATCATAGATGGGACGAAATGTTTGCCTCTCTCTCTCATTTCTCCCTCCTTTCCAGTAATTTTTTTTTTCTAATTTTATGAACCCCTACATCTCACAGGCTATGAATCGTCTTGCACTCTGCCCACTCCTACGTTCACTACGTGGAATTATGTACTAAAATGTTTTGTGTTCTATCTCTGAATCCAACTTTTCTTCTCTTTTTACCACCCAACTCTTCATCCAGACACATAAGGATTCGTGTGAACTGCATTAAAATATGGCAAAGATATCTTTGGAAATAATACTAATAAGAAATATTAGTATCTTACTTAAACCATATTATCTCCCTTCCTCAAATTATTCCACTTTGCCTCCTGTAATAAAATTCACTTAGAAGATTCAAGGACCTTTGGCAAATAAGCTCAATCCATGCAATATGCTTACTACCTATTGAGTCATTTTATCAGTAATGTTGTTTATTTGTTTCCACACTTTCCCCTGGCTCCTATGGGAAGAGCCCTCATAACCATTTCTGGCCTGGCACTGCTCAGTTGGAATTGATTTTTGCTCAGATACACTCTTAAAATTTTTAATGTGCTTCAGTTTATCTTTTAACAACTGTCACAGCTTATAGAATATGTGCAGTGAGATACTGGTATTTGTGTTAAATGCTGTTTATTATCCGTTGTCTAGCTACTGTATTATTTTGTTCAAAATTAATAACATCTTTAAATATATTAGGGTTTTTTTTCTGTTTAAAGTCTTTTTCACAGAAACTCCTTCATTGATCCCACTTCCATTGCCACCTTTGATTTTTTGGCTCAATATGATTCCATATTACAGTAATATATCATTACTTCCAACAGATGTGAGCTCATTTTTAGGGTCAGAAATGTGACTCCAAAAAGGTGCTAATTCAGTAGAAGAAAGGGTTGATGCTTTTGTTAAATTTAATTAGTAAGTGAGATTTTTTTTGTCTTGTTCTACATAGAAACTAGGTTAAATTTTCAGTTTTTTTACAAGTCTTATAAAATAAATGTCCCTGTGTTTGAATTATACAAGCAACGTAGAAACCATGCACCTTAAAACTGAAGAAAAAAAATGACTTGGATTTTATGCTAGGATTTACGCTTCATGTAATTTGTTAGATGTGGGTCAAATTAATGGAATATTTCGTTGATATTGTCCTGCCAGAATTCATAAGTATACTATAATTTTTGCACTGGTTACTGTTCTTGAATCTATATCTAAACAACAAAGATTCAGTGCTGTGATACATGGTGCTATGATATTGATTGTCTGTAGACTTACTTTTTCTTTATCATGTAGCCCCAGGGAGTCCTGCTTCTTTTCAAATGCATGATTCTTACCAATTGGGCCACAGGGATTAACATGAAACAATAGCAGATTTATTTTAAACCTTTCTATCCAACAAAGTGTAGCATTTTTAATGAGACTCAGTTGTGATATAGAAAAAAAAACAGTTATTTCTTCCTCTATAATACATTTTCAGAAAAAATATTTACCATAATCAATGTAAAATATCCTGATTCCTTTAAGATGCACGCCTATTAAGAAACGATAGACAAATTCATGACTAAAACATTGACGTTTTGTGGACAGAGGATTGTCCTCATTTAGATACCTTTTCAACATCGTTAAAAATCAGCCATAGCAGAGAAATATCTATGCTAAAAAAAAATTAAATAATGAATTACGTTATCTTCTTGCTGTAGAAACACACTATGAGAGGCCAGCATATGGCAAACAATGCAAAGGATTCCTTTCAGGCTTTTTAACCTGCTTGATTCAAATACAGAACTAAGTAAAGAATATTTAACTCTAATCTTTGTGATTGATGACTATTTTGAAAAATCCACTATTAAAAATTCAAATAAATAGTCAATAAACACAACTCTTCAAACTATAACCAGCTCCATTTGCTATAGAGCCAATTCTAAAAGATCAATTGCCTAAGAATGGTTTGTGGATCGCCAACAAAAATTTTAGAAATACTAAACTTCTATCACTATTTCATGTCTTTGTAAAATTCTTTTGTAAAATGAGGAGTGATACTGATAATTTTGAAATTGTTTAAAAATGCATGCTTCCTGGCAGGAGGAAGGGAAAATAACCATTTTGAAAAATGCTCTGAACATTCTCCATCACAAAGGCCTACTCTCCAGGAGAAAGGATGTTATACCAGCTGTCTTTTCCAACCCAGAGAGGGGAGAGGACATTTACCCAATTTCCTCCCCTCTAGCCTACCTGTCTCACCCAAGATGTGAAAGGGAGCTAAAAAAACATGTGTAAAGGCCACAGTCCAAGGGCACAGCCCCACTGAAAACTGAGATTTAATCCTAAGATTGTAGAATCCCTTCCCTGATGCTTTACTACCACATTAACAAGAATCTGGAATTCTAAAAGTGGATTACATTTTAGAAAGCTGCAGGGCCCAGATTCTAATTAGGCAGGAGTTCTTAGGTTCTCTTAAGCTCAGAGATAGCAGGGGAGTTAAGAACAAGAACATCAGAGGAATTTGAATCCTCTGGGATCTATAGCTACAATAAATATGAAAAACAGCTGAACTCCTAGTCAGATAAACATAAAACCCACAAGAAAAGTCTTTCACTTTGGTTTATATTATCTGATACCTCATAACCAGATTTCAGCCCAAAATTACAAGGCATATTAAAGGATAGAGAAAACATGGTGTGAAGAGACAAAGCAAGCATCAGAGCTAGACACAGATTGTAGAATCACCAAAGAATTTAAAGTAAAATAAAATTAAAATTAAATTAAGTAACTGACAAATAATTGATTAAAAATAGAATTATTCAGTCACTGAGCCATGAGAGTGGAGGATGGGGTGAAGCAGCAATGGCAGCTGTACTGCTAGAGGGAGTCTTTGGTCATCAGGGGAAAGATCCCCTGGTATCTCCAACGTGACCAGGTGGACAGAGCTTAGAGCAGCCACCTTCCTTCTAGTGAGGTGATAGGACATCTGGCTTGCCACCAAGGTCTTTTTGACCAGACATATCCTAGCTGATCGATGTCCAAATTAGAGCCAACCTTCTATCAGAGTTAACCTTTTGACAAGGGAACAAATTTCAAACCGATGTATCAGTCATGTGGCTGTAGAGCTCGCAACTTACTAGCAACAGCTGCCCAATGCCATGTGAAGTAACAAACTGGTTTTTTGTGTTTTTTTATCTTCAGTTTTAATGTTATGTAATGTATTTAAACACTTATTTAAATAAAATTTGTTTTCAGAAACAAAAAAAATAAATAAAATTATTAGTATGTTAAGGTCTTTCATGAAAAATGTAGACAATGCACAAGGACAGATGTGTAATGTAAGTAGGAGGTGGAAACTCTAAGAATCAAAATGAAATACTAGAAGTAAAATACACTGTAACAGAAACAAAAATTGCCTCCCATGAGCTCAGCAGTAGATTGGACACAGTGTAGAAAGGAATCAGTGAGCTTGTACACCAATGTTGATAACAGCATTATTCCCTGTAGCCAAAAGATGGAATCAACCCAAGTGTGCATCAATTAATCAATGTATAAGCAAAATATGGTATATGCATGCAATGAAATATTATTCAGCCATAAAAAGAATAAAATTTCAATATATGTTATAACATGGATGGGCCTTAAAAACATCATGCTAAATGAAATAAGCCAGACCCTGAAGAACAAATATCATATGATTCCATTTATATGAGACACAAAGAATGGGCAAATTGGTAAGGACAGAGAGTAGACTGGAGGTTTACAGGGGCTGGAGGGAAGGGGAAATGGAGAGTTATTATTTAATAGGTGCAGAGTTTATATTGGGGATAATGGAAAAATTTACACAACCTTGTGAATATATTTCCTGCTGCCGAAATATACTTGCAAATGGTTACAGTGATAAAGATTGAGTTTTGTACATTTTACCACAATTTATAAAATGAACCAGTGAGCTTGAATATATCTCAGTAGAAACTTCCTAAACTAAAATGCAAACAAAAAACTCATTAAAAAACAACAACAACAACAGAACATAACATCCCAGAACCCTGTAAGAATTTCAAAAGGTTTACTATACATGTAATTAGAGCATCCTAAGGAGAAGTAAGAGAGATTGGAGTAGAAGAAATATTTGCAGTAATAATGGCTAGTGGTTTACAAAATAATGACACACATAAAGCTTCATTTCCAGGAATGTTGGAGAATACCAGGCAGGCTTAATACTAAACAATCTACCCCTGGGCATATTATATTCAAACTGCAAAAACCTTAGAGAAAAAGAACATGTTGAAAGAAGGCAAACAAAACCAAGAACACCTAGTCCATAAGAAACAAGGTTAAGAACTACATAGGACTTCTCTTCACAAAACACACAAGCAAGAAGAGGGTGGAGTGAAAATATTTAACATAGTAAAAGAAAACCACAAACCTAGTTCCTTCAGTGAATGTTGCCACCAGGAAAAACTCAACTTGAAAGATATTTTCTTCCACTTCCTTTCCCTTTCTTCTGAGATTTATTGTCTCTGTAACCCTCAGGAACCTTGTAGGCTTTTTCTCTGCGTTGGTAGCGGAGTTTGTCCTGTTTCAGTCAGTCCTTTTCCTGGCAGTTCCTAGTCAGAGAAGGGTTCCTTCTGCCATTAAAGTTAGCTGCTGATTCCTGACACCTAGACTGCTTGCTAGGTCCTCTCCATACTTTGCCATCCCCTGCGATGCTGCATGAGCTGCTCTCAGTTGATTTAGCAATTTAAAAGATGCAAATTTGAAGTGTTTTCTCTCCTTTAGTTTAGCTGAAATGTAAGTTGTAGATTTTTGTTGTTGTTGTTAGCATTCTTCTTGTTGCTTAGAATGGTGTCGTGAGATGTGGGGAGTATCGAGAATGTCACCAGCCCATTTCTAGTGGGAATGTGAGTTCTATGTGGAGACCAAGAGGAGCACCCCAGGATGGATTCTGGGAGCTCTCTGTGAGCCAGAGGACAAGCTAATTGTGGTCACTATGTCCATCTTTCCCAAGTGTGCTTTCTCAGGGGCTTGGTATTCTCTTCCCTCCAGTGAGAGGAATATGCCTGAATTCAATTCCCATGGCAACATAGATTCCTGTTCTCCAGTTATTGGGCTGTAGGGTTTTCATTACTTATCTAAAGTCATGTTCAAGGTTCTGCCTATTTTTCCTGAGCTAAAATGTCACCCTGATGCTTAAAATGTAACTGGCATAGAGGCAGGAGTTACCCTCTTAAAACACAGCCCTATGCTTTATCCATCTAAGCACTAACCCAAGCCCACCTTAGTAAAGAACCCTGGGAGAATAGGGATTCATATACCTGCTGACATTTGGACTTATTTCCAGGCTTTGCCAAGTAACACTGATGATGTTTACCACAATCTTTGTGCAAAATTCCTCCAAAGTAACATTTTTGTATTATATTGAGAAATTTATAACAGTTGCAGCAGTCTAAAGCATAATTTAAAATTTAAAGCAAACACTAATAAAGCAATAAATCATAGTAGAAAATGCATTTCTGGGTACCTTCAGCATATTTCCAGATTACACTGGAAAAAATTGCACTGAATTTCTCCTAATAATATTAACAATCTTCTCACAGAAAAGTGAGGCAGCTATTTTTTCTCAGTCTTAAAATTTGTTTCATAACTTATTTTTTTCTGAATTAGAAATCTATAGTCTCAAGTCAATAGAAAATCACCTGCTTAAAAATTGTTTTTCTCAAATGATAATCTCTTTCAGTATTTATCTTGCATATGTTAGCTTAACATAATTTAACTTTCAATAAGACAATATCACTCAAATAAATCAAGCAAGTTCAGCTGTGCACCTCAAAACTTGGTAATAAGGTAGGAGAAGCGCAAGAGTAACAATGAAATAAGCAAGGAATGACATGGCTTTAATATGAATTCAGACTAAGAAGACTGAGAGAGAGGTGGAAAGCTAAGTGATGGTATATGATCAAAGTCCTCCTAAACTTTGCAGGGTATGAATTGCCTTAGAATTAACCAACTACTATAAAAAACTCTATTTTGGAACAAGTAACAGATTCAGTTGGAATATCTGCAAAAAACTGAACTTTGATTAGGGTTTGTACTTCTCAGAGAGGTGAGTTTTATCTTGACACAATTAAATTCACTTTAATAAATACTTTGAGGACTAAAAATATGTAGTTTTTGAAAAGTAAGGTTTCTTGTTTTGTTTTGTTTTTTGCTGGAAATATTAAGCCTAGGGATCCACAGATTTTGATACGAGAGTATCCCTCATGCTTTGGCTTCGGAATATTTCTATAGTCTATGGGAATTTATAATGGATGATCTGTAAAGAGACTTAAAAATAGAAATAAAAGAGTGTTTTCCTAAAAATAAACAATAGAGGTACTTCCGAAAATAAAATATAACACATTCCCATTATTATATATTTTATGATGTTTATAACACTGATAATAAATCTTTACATTTTGGAAAATGCATAGGGAGGAATGATTAAGTGTAATTAATTATTTTGAAAATTCACCTAACTGCAAAGCAATGTGCATATTTTAATATCTGTTGAAGGCTTATTCATGGCACTTCAAACAGTAGTACATTTCTCACAGATACAGAAGAAACTCATGGGGATATAGTGCATTGCCCAGCTAGTGGGCTTCTCTAGGTATTTTTGGTCCCATTCAAATACATGGTGGAAAGATTTTAGCCCTTCACTCTTTTTCTTCCTGTCTCAGTCCAAAATGACAGTTGATCGGGCTTCCATGATGACCTTCTTCTGATATTGGTCCCACATGGTATACATAGTTTAGATTTAGTATCCTGATGATTATCAATCATTACCTAATGTTATTGGAAACTTTGAAATCATATATGTATCATACAGAAGGCAGAATTAATATCAGTGTTCAGAGTTAGGAAACCATTCACAGGACTCTGAAATAGTCCTACCCATGCTTTTAGGGAAAATCATATCTGATCTCATAAACAAATCTGACATAACTTGCTGTAGTGAATATGTCATTCACCCCCTGACTGCTTCTGTCTTTGCATTTCTTAGCTCATTTTAGCTTAATCCTCTAAGTATTTCTTTCCTGTGGGTAACATGCACCCCATCCGTATTGTCTTCCTGCCCGAACATGGATAATAATGTGAAAATAACTTTTTCCCCTGACTAGAGGATCTGTTTTTTAACTCACTAGTACCGTGTGATACATTGTGACTGGGCTAAGGGGGACGGGAAAGAAATCTCATCTTCGAAAGCTCTTTTCTCCATCCTCTCCATTATGAGGGCTGGCTGGTTTGTTAGGCTTTTATGTAAATTTCTTTGTTCCAGATCTCAATAATTGCCTGATTTATATTCTTCAGTTTCTCCTTGTAGGGCCAGAGACCCACATTATAGCATCTGAACAATTCCTTAAGTCCTTCTCATACAAATATAAATTTTTTTTAAAAACCAAGGAGCAAATTAGTTTGACTTTTTCACTAATGTATATATTATATGCATTATATACATATTACAATACATATATGTATATATGCACACACATATATACATGTATATATGTACACATATTTATATATGTACATGTATACACATGAGTATATTTACCATTTTCAGTGTGTTTTCATTTTTCAAGATTTTAAAGAATTCATTGTATATGTCTTCATTTCCAATATGCCTTCATTAGCAGGGTATTACCATGGCAACATCTTATTACTATTTGATCAGGCTAACTTTTTTACAGCTACTGTACAGTGATATAAGCCTCTCAATCAAGGGAGTTTGACATTCTATCTTTGTTTGTACAAATTGCTCTCCTATTACATTCATTCCCCATTAACTTACACAGTGATATGGATAAGCCATATTTTACGGTAGTAAAGATTAAGTGCACAACTCAGGATTCACCTGGAGGCTCAAAGCTCTCCTCTGAAGATGACTTTCAGAATTACTTTCTTAGGTATGAACGAGAACTTATTTAGCTTTCTAATGTAATCTTGAAAATATCTTAAACATTTCAAGATCTTTCTTTTTTTTGCTATTTCTCCTTATACCATTTTCGTATTTCTACAGAGATTCTGACAGTAGAGGAAACAAAAAGATCTCAGTTCATCTTCTGTGTCATCCATGTCACTTTTAGTGTCTACGAGACATTGCATAACATATGTCACAGAGCTTGTCTCTCACCTTTGTGCTAAAAACATGCACTAGATTCTGTCATCGTTTTCTCCTCAAATGGTTGGCAGCTTTGCCTTTTCCCAGACCCCATCTGTCTGTTTGTAGCTGCTCAGTTGCATTTTTATTCACATTTTTTTGGCTCTCAAAATCAATAATTAAAAGCTTTTTCTTGTTGTTGTTGTTGTTGTTAGAGAAAAATTCTTCAAGCCCCAAACTCTAATGTCCCGTCTCTTCCCACCTGTCCCTCCTCGAGATGTTCACTCTCAAAGTAACGCAGATCAGGGCTTCCCTTCCCTGGTGGCGCAGTGGTTGCGCGTCCGCCTGCCGATGCAGGGGACACGGTTTCGTGCCCCGGTCCGGGAGGATCCCACATGCCGCGGAGCGGCTGGGCCCGTGAGCCATGGCCGCTGAGCCTGCGCGTCCGGAGCCTGTGCTCCGCAACGGGAGAGGCCACAACAGTGAGAGGCCCGCGTACCGCGAAAAAAAAAAAAAAAATGTAACTCAGATCAATAAAATTGTGATGACATTTTTAAACACAGGATTTTAAAACTTCACTATATTTATCCATTTTTATTTAACTACGTAAATTTATTGTGCCTGTACATTTTAAAAAGAAAATTAGTGTAGATATACACCTTTAAATCATTCAAGAATAACATATAAATGGAAGTTTGCATCTATCATTCATGTACATAATTATGACTCAGAGTATAAAGGGACGGTACCCATATTTATTAAATCAATTGAAAATTGTTCCAATCTTGAAAACAATCTGGGCATATGTAGAACTTTTCAGTTCATTATTCACAGGGAAAATATTCCACTTGAAGGGGCCAACATAAAGGGATAATCTCCAAAAATTCTAAATATGAGAGAAGAGATTCAGGAAAATAAGCACAAAAGCATACGTGCTTTGAATCTGCTTATCTCTGGAAATCCAAATTCCCTTGCAGAAACCAGGTGTATATGAACAGGGATGAAGAAATTCTAACACAAAGGAAAGAAAACACTACTCTTGAATGCCTTAGAATGTGTCTGTATGATGAGAAGAGGTTGAAAGCTTATGGAACATATCTGAGCAATGAATGCATCACGGGTTTGGAATTTTAACTAGCTTTTTATTTTATTTTATTTATTTATTTTTTTGGTTGCTACTTTAACTGCAAATTCAAAAGCCCTTGAGATATAATACCAGAAGTGATCTGTCACATTAAGTGATTTAGAAACTTTATATTTAAAAGAGGAGCTGCGATCAACAGCAAAAAGGAAGAAATGAATTCAAAGCAAAAGTATGACCAGAAAAAGCAATAAGAGCTGTGGTTACATGGCTCCACTAGAAAGTTAGAGTAAGTAATCCTCACGCGTCAAGTACCCGCAACACCTCCCCGGGGCCTCCTAGGTGCATTGCCTAGGCTACCAGCCTGCACAGCTGCTGGTGAACTCCTGCTTCGTGGATGCTCCAAGGTGACTCAGCAGCTGGACAGCTGGAGGATCATGGTGGTGAAAGCCTCCACGAGACTCCCCATAGTTGGGGCCAAGTGAAGTCACGCAGCGTGTGTGGATGTGTGTGTGTGCGTGTGTGTTGTCAAGGGCAGGAGGTTGTGTGTGTGTGTGTGTGTGTGTGTGTGTGTGTGTGTGGCGGTCATGGGGAGGAGGCAGTGTGTGTGGAGTGTGTATGTGTGTGTGTGTGAAGACACTTCTGGGTTAGACACACAGGCCACCTGCCAATCAATTCCCATTCCAGCTGCAGAGGTCACCATGCCAGCTGCATGCTACAATTCAGGCTGTCAGGAAGCATAAGAGTAAATGTATTTGCAGCAAGAAACGTGACATAAAATAAGACCCTGGAACAAAAGTTGAAAAGAGGAAAAAAAGTTAATGATGTTATCTGAAAAACTAATATTTTGTTTGTTTGGTTGTTTTTTTTGCGATTCACGGGCCTCTCGCTGTTGTGGCCTCTCCCGTTGCGGAGCACAGGCTCCAGACGCACAGGCTCAGCGGCCACGGCTCACGGGCCCAGCCGCTCCGCAGCATGTGGGACCTTCCCAGACCGGGGCACGAACCCGTGTCCCCTGCATCGGCAGGCGGACTCTCAACCACTGAGCCACCAGGGAAGCCCATGAAAAACTAACAGTTTTACAGAGGATCAAAAAGGGCGAAAATAACAAATTTCCACCTCTAAGTGGCTGGCTCTCCAGGCAATATGTTAAAATACCCAAGAATGACTGACAATCAAGATTTTTTCTAAGTACTTTTATCTATTATCTTTTAATGTCTCTCTTCTTGCTTTTTTGTTTTTCTGTCTCCCCAGTAATTTATTGCTTCTGATAGCCACTGATTTAACTGAAAATGAGAGCTCAATAATTTAATCCAATGGACTAAGAGAGATTTAACGTTAGGAAACAGGCAGTCTCATGTTACCTAGAAAGCACTGAGTTATCCCTGATAAGAGGTAGGAGCAAGGCTGTTCATTACCTGAAAGCAATTGGTTTGTCTCCTGAATTCCAACTTGAAGTAAACATTAATCCATAATAAAAATATTCATGTTCTATATTGATGATTCATTTTCTATTTTCTGTGGCTGGTTGTATGTTTAAATATACCAGTGTTGCTTTGCCCTTTATATATTCCCAAAAGATCAATGAGAAAAAAAAAAATTACCTGTCAAGAGGATGTGAGTTTTAAAACAAATTTACTCAAAGGACTAATGTCAGATTCAACTTTCTGTAAAAGAAGGAACTAGGCAGTGTTATTAAATTTCATCTTTAAATTCAGTTCTGATGTCTTACAAAGGCAATACTAAGTACTTTTATCTATTATCTTTTAATGTCTCTCTTCTTGCTTTTTTGTTTTTCTGTCTCCCCAGTAATTTATTGCTTCTGATAGCCACTGATTTAACTGAAAATGAGAGCTCAATAATTTAATCCAATGGACTAAGAGAGATTTAACGTTAGGAAACAGGCAGTCTCATGTTACCTAGAAAGCACTGAGTTATCCCTGATAAGAGGTAGGAGCAAGGCTGTTCATTACCTGAAAGCAATTGGTTTGTCTCCTGAATTCCAACTTGAAGTAAACATTAATCCATAATAAAAATATTCATGTTCTATATTGATGATTCATTTTCTATTTTCTGTGGCTGGTTGTATGTTTAAATATACCAGTGTTGCTTTGCCCTTTATATATTCCCAAAAGATCAATGAGAAAAAAAAAAATTACCTGTCAAGAGGATGTGAGTTTTAAAACAAATTTACTCAAAGGACTAATGTCAGATTCAACTTTCTGTAAAAGAAGGAACTAGGCAGTGTTATTAAATTTCATCTTTAAATTCAGTTCTGATGTCTTACAAAGGCAATAAATCATAGTCTTTAAATTTTATTAAATGGAAGTAACCTAAACTAGATAACACTTCCTTGATAAAGAAACTAAACTAAAGAAACTAAAATTCTTAAATGTAAAATTATCCTTCATAGATCTGTTGTCATACTGGAGTAGCATCAGGAATAATAAATTATAAAAAATATACTATGAGCAATAAGTATATTGCTTAATTAAGCATCAGATTTTCTCCCAAAATTGCAATTAAATGTGATTTTTTTTTCTAAAACATGAAAAGTATTTTCAGAGCCATTTGAAAATTTGGTTTATAAAAATTCATGGCTTGTCAATTTTTTGCCATAGTGATTATAATTTAAAGAAGTCATTTATCATATGTAAAATTGCTCAGAAGATACACTTGCAAATATTCTTGTATATCATATCTTTGGAGAATTTTAATTTTCCTCTGTCCTTAATTATTTTTGATTTCTAATAATCCACTTTCTAATGCATTCTGTAAGCATTAAAGCACGTAGTTAAATGCAACAACTACACGAAAGGCACCCACCTACCAGCTAACAAATATTATTCTCTTGCATGTGGGTGGCAATTTCTTAAGTTCTTTCACTGACAGAAAAATGTGAAAGAGCAAATATCCTTGGGAGACTGATGCAATGTTAACATCAAGTTGACACAATCTTAACCATTAAAACATCTTTACACTAAATTGAAAAGGCTTGTTTATAAAAATTTTTGAAGTCAGATTTTGAGGAAATAAAAGAAGACAGAGGAGTACAAGATATAAAGCATGAGTGAGAATGGAGTTTATTCATTTATTCTCTTATTCAACAAAGTTTATCTAGCTCTCACCCTGTGCCACACAGTGATATAGGGACAGGTGATGCCACTGTGAAAAAAAGGTAGGTAAGATCTTCCTTCAAGGGTGTCTAGTGGGGGTGGATGGAACAAAGAATCTCTATAAAGTCATGTAAAGGAAATGAATGCCTGAACAAACTTCACTTGATGCACTAAATAGCATATTTTCAGCCTCAACTATTTAAATTTACTTATTGTTTGAGAGGTGACTCTCACTTCTAAAGTGCTCAATGGTAATGAAAGCAAGAGATTAGGAACTTGGGAAAGTATGGCTCAAACACAGTTACTCCAAGTGATAGACCTGCTTTGAGGGTCAGGGAGGACCCGTAGGGTCCCAGCACAGTGGGAGTGTCCTCAAATCAATCCATAAGCTACTGTGAGTGCACACTTAGAAAGGGACATGCAAGAGACCAATTAGTTTCTTAAAAGGGTATATTTCAAAACCTCAACTCTGGGTTGTTCAGTGTTGACTTTCATCCCTATTGTGCATCAGATTGAGAGATTGATTTTAGTTTGCCTAGTAAAAACATTTCTGACTATATTCACGGTTCATGGCTTATAAATGTTTAGGAATTCAAATCCAGTCTTCACTTTTATATTCCCACTTTAGTTGAGCAGTGCAATATTAATAAGAAAATCACTGTCTTTGGAATAGTTGCTCTGTTTCTGTTGATGACAGTGGTGTCAGTATTGTGAGGATATGGTGGGAGAATTAATTTTCATCAAATTTCATACATGGACTGGTGTATTATAGAGTTCATTCAGAGTTTAAACATAGCCGGGCACTGCTCCAACCACATTCTCATTTTCTCTTAAGGAGGTAAAATCAAATAAGCAACAACCAATCACAGCCAAGGGTTGACAAAGATATGAATATCCCACCAGAAGTCCAAATTGCTGAGCTAACTCCCTCTGTAAGCAAGCTGAGCTCTACTGACACCAAGAACATTGTAAGATTTGATTATGACTCTGTCCTATCTCCTTTTAAAAATGTCATTATTTCAGGAAGTCCAAAATATGCACATGAGAATCAAGAATTCACTGAAAACAAATGGGATCAGCTAGGTCCCTGGGCGTTTTTTGTCATGTCTCCTTGGCCTATTAGATCTGTGTTTCCAATATAATACATCAGTTTCATGTAAAGCCATGTTTTATACTCCTGAAAAAGGCTTTTTCCCTAGCTATTGTCATCAGTCATAGATGAAAACAGTGCATGGTGTGTAGTAAGTGCTGCTTGATATACTGGAGCATAAAATACTTTAAAACATGATTGGATTTAGTGGTTATAACAATGATGGACTGTGTCAACTGAACCAAATAAACAGTGTGTTTCCTTACACTGCTTGGTCAAGATGACTCATCTATACTCTGTCTCTTTATTCTTTAGCCCTTGAATTTTTTAACAAAGCACAGTAAAACTACCAGGAGTTGAACAGTAATAGGGTTCTTTGAAATACACACAAGCAGTGAATGAGAGCAACACAACTACTCTGATATATTACTTGAGCATTAAAGAGTAGTAGTTTTTGCTATAACACTGAAATTCTCTTATGTTTTTACTGGAAAAAAGAAAAAATCAAATTGCTTGTATTCTATGTCTGAATTGTGCATATGTAAAATGTAATAAATGGGTATAAAATACAGATGACAATAACAGTTCACATTCCTATAGAGGTTTATATTTTCCAAAATGCCTTACACCGATATTTCATTTTATAATTTTAGTATCTCCTCCATAGCCTTTTTAAACAAGTGATCTAAAAGTGCTTCAAACAATTAAATTATAAAAAAATATTTTCTTTGTTTGCTTCCAAACCATATTTGTTATGTGTAGAGATACAAGCTTCTCATTGCTGTCTAATATTGAAGACTCTCTGTGCTTTACTGCTTGTTCATAATACTCACAAAATAGATAGAGCAGATAGGATTATTATCATGTTTTTGTAGTGAAGATATCTGAGGTTCAAGAAGAGTAGATGACTATCTAACATAACCAGCCAAGTTTAGACAAGATCAAAGCCTATGGTGTTTCTTTTATCCCATGACCAAATCCAGTACCTGAACAGTGTTCCCATGACACCCAAATCAGTGAAGTTGATAAATTCATAAAAAGTGATGGAGAACTTTCCAGTCATGACAATCATTTAAATTTTGTTATTACAATTAAATACTGGTGTCCACGTCAATCTTTATAGAGAGTGTTGTGATGATGAACTGGGGAAGCCATTATTTTCCAGCCAATAAAGAAAGTTGTCATTAACATTTTCTGGAGAAATGACCCCAAATTATTCTTGTGCACTTTATAGAGAAGGTCTAATGCTTTGATTTCATACCAGTACAGTTACACATTTACAGTTTGATTCCTTTTTCAAGTTTTAGTGAAACAAACTGAGTAAGCAATCCTAACAACAAGTAAGAGATAATGCCTTGATACGATGTTAGAAAAAACTTTTATTTGCTATTTAATTAACAAAGGAGGAAGCAGAAGTGACAAAAATTCAGAATAAAACTACTTTTATTAGAAGTAAATTAGATGACTAGGATACATTTCAGTAGGTGTGGATCCATTTCTCATGGAATCTAAAATTTCTACTGTCAATTTGTTGAGTTGCATCTATGGTAAAGATTTTAAAGATGGTCACAAAGCACTTTTTGAAGGGTACTCAATACATTTGTAAGTGAAAGTTGTACAGTATAGCTTGAATAGGAGTAGTGGGGAAAAGAAATGAACAAAATGTATCATGACATGGTTAAAAAAACAATAGAAATACATCGTATTATCAGAAGAAAGGCTAAAGTATGTGGGAAAGCAATTATTTGTATAGTCAGTCCAATATCAGTTATTTTTTTAGCAACTGTAAACTAATTAGGTGACAAATTTAAGGCTATATTTTGCTGTCCACTAAGTCTTTATGAGAAGCCAGGTCTTTAATTGTCTAGAAAAAAAGACAGCTCTATGAAAATATTGTTTTGATTGCTCTTGAAGCTGGAAAGGTCAGACTAAAATAGATGAGAAAATTCTAGGTTATCACTTAAGTATTCTTACAGTATTAAAATCAGTAGATTCAGGTGAATAGTTTGTAGAGATAGTTCAAATTGGCAAATTCTACTAGTGAGCTCTCAGCATTATTTTAAGAATTTAAAGAATGGAGAAAATTATATCCTGAAATCTGAAACATATTATGTAACATCTAAAAGGTTAATCAAAGGTGATGCTGAGATGGTGGTGTTACTATTGGTGATAACAAAAACATTCATAAATCATTTATTTTGCAAAGCACTTTCACAAAAAGCATTTTGTTTTAACTTCACCATAATCTATCTCAGCTGTTGGAACAAGAAATTCTCTCCCCTGTCCACTATATTTATTAAGTGGCAAGACATTCTACTCAAAATAATCTGTTCATCTATTTATATACTTACTGAAGATTTGATTTTTGGTTACACCCAACATTTCTTTCAGGGGGGACAATTTTTTTCTGACCAATTTTAACTACTTCCTGATAAAGATGATAGAATAAAGGAATATAGTATGATACAATATATTCGTGTCTGAAAACCAAGCACATTTGTCCCCAGATATTAGCAATCAAGTAGAAATGTGTGGTTTAAATCCCTCCATAGACAATGACTGCATGAATGTGAATGTTGAGAGAAATACCGAATGTTGGTGCTTGACGTAGCCTGCAACATGATAGATGTGGAACCCTCAAGTGTTAAGGTCCTTCATCAACAACAGTACTCAGTCAAAATGTTTCAGAATGCATTATCAAAGATACGTGGTTCATCTTTGCACATTGATGATCCCAGGTTAGACATCATCAAAAGTGACTGTTAATATCATGGGAGTAGAATAGAAGTCTCCTCATCGCTGCAACACGCTGAGTCCATAGGTTATTTTTTAAAAAAGCTTGCAGAACCCAGCAGCTAAATGAGAATGCCAAACCATCATACTCTCTCTTTAATAGATATATAGAAAAATCTTTACATGTTTAGATAATAAACATGGCAGACATCCAGCATTTTACAAAATAAGCTGACTTCTGTGAAAATAAATTGATAAACACTAGGTGCTTAAATGAACACTTATTAAATACATTAGAAGATACAGACAGTGAAACAGTAATGAGAAGAAAGAAACTGGGAAGTTCCCTGGTGGTCCATTGGTTAGGACTTGGTGCTTTCACTGCGGTGGCCCAGAGTTCAATCCTTGGTCGGGGAGCTAAGATCCCACAAGCGTGGCCAAAAAAAGACAAAAAAAAAAAGAAAGAATGAAAATGGCCAGAAGTACATGTGGCAATTACACTTAGACTAGCTCAGAAGAAAGACATTCTCTTGCCTACAGTGGCAAAGTGTTTTGTTATCAGTCTTTAATGATTTCAGGAGAATTGAAAGTTTGAAACAAGACTAAGCCTGTCTACTCTTTCCAGAAAAAAATGTATAATTAATAATAAATGTATACACATTAACGTCTATAGTGTGAGTTCAGCCATACAGACCCAAATTTTAATAATAAAAAATAATAAATATTTAGTAATGCATTGCTAAATGTCAGCCATGCTACATAGTACTTTATATTATTTCCTTTTATATTCACATGAAACCTAAAAAAGTATGCACAATTTTCTATGTCTATTGCACAACTAACTTTTAGTATTTATGATACTTGTCCAGGGTTACACAGCTACATAGAGTATCCAACATTTGAATCCTTAACTTTTTTTTTTTTTTTTTTTTTTTTTTTTTTGTGGTATGCGGGCCTCCCTCTGTTGTGGCCTCTCCCGTTGCGGAGCACAGGCTCCGCACGCGCAGGCTCAGCGGCCACGGCTCACGGGCCCAGCCGCTCCGCGGCACGTGGGATCCTCCCGGACCGGGGCGCGAACCCGGTTCCCCTGCATCGGCAGGCGGACGCGCAACCACTGCGCCACCAGGGAAGCCCCCTTAACTTTTAAATATTAAAAATAGAGCTATATAATCTAGTTACCTACTATGGTTACCTCAGACTACACCTTCATTCTACCTTGTTTCTATATCTCAAAAACTTTAGGACCACTCTACATCCCATTTTTAGTAGTAATATCACATAACTTAGTGATGTGTGTCCTCCATCCTCTTATCCAAACCCTAAAATTATAAACACATAGTTTGGAAAACATGAATTACTCTAAATACCCTTTTCAGTTAGTTAGAACCTATTTCTACCACCTTCCTGCCAAAAGCTGCCCAGCTCATCTCAAGCAGGGACAGTAAATGATCTTCTGAGACAGCACCTTCTGCCTTGAAGAGTTGTTACAGTGACTGTGATTATGTTAAATTGAAATATTTCCCTATGAACATCCTAATCCGGTGCCCTTGTTCTATACTTGGAACATTGTAAAACATTTTTTATTTCTTTCACCATAGGAGTATTTTAAGTACCTGAAAAAGTATTTTTCCCATTGTAACATATTTAATTTCTTTAACTTTATTCGTCTTATACTGTTTTATATCACCTTACCACCGTGATCACTTTTTTCAGTACTTTCTGCTGAGTAAGTCAGCATGGTGCAAAGAAGTTAACAGTGTTTGGTTGGAGATTGTTCCTTGATCTTAAAATATGATGTCTTATCCAAAAAGGATATGAATTTCCTCTCACATGCTGCCAGGCAGCACAGATTGTGAAATGAGCAGGTCTGCAGTCGGAAGATCTGATTCAAATGGTTTTCTATTACTTACTTGAAGTGTGACCTCACACCAGCCAGAGCTTCTCTGATTTTCTCCTGAATTGCTTTGAAATAATTTTATACAGAAAACATTTCACATTGTTAATATGATTTTTTTGAATAGTTCACAAAACATATTTAAACATAATATTTTACATAACACTTCTCTTTTGGCAAAGGTTTGGATGAGACCTCACCATCGCAGTTGGCAGGATGATCCTGTGATCTCACCTTTATTGTTTTCTGAGAGTATTTTAAAGCTTGAGGGACTCACTCTTATGAACTTTCTGAAGAGCAATGTCGATATAAGTGTTCAAATATAAACTGCTGTTGATATCCTGCAGCCAGTGACCACCAGGAACAGACAAACACATTTGCATTTATTGTCTCCTTTCAGTGAAGGGGACCCCTCTCTAGAGGAACTGTGGGGTGTCTTGGCCAGAAAGTGTTAGCTAAACATACTAACGTTTGGTGTATCCATAGGTGTATCATAGGTGATTCTAGGAAATGTTCAAGGGCGGGGTGTTGTGCTGTCAGGAATTGCCATTAATCCCATGATTGGATGTCTTAATAATTTTATCTTAATGGATTGGAGGAAGGAAAAAAGATGAAAACTGTGATAATGAAAAGAATTTTGTTACTCATATTAGCAAGGAACTGGGGATGTTTAGTCATTTTTGCCATTTGGGAAAATTCTTGTTATTGCCTGTGTCCAAACATTGATACAGAAGTGGTCTTGTCTTTATTTTATTCCATCATGTTCTTGTAGTTGCCTTGTCTGATGCTAATAGTCTATGAAATTGCTTATGTTCAACAGCAGAACAAATGCCAAGGTCTAGTTCCAAGTGTGAGGCAGCTCCTGGATGAAAGGCCTTCCTTTCATAGTCTCTGTTACCCTTTCAGGCCAAGAACAGGCGAAGTTAAGCTGGAGAGCATCAATCCATTATCACATTTTTAAAGATTTTGCTGATCAGGAGATTTTCCAAAGAATGCTTCTTATAGTTGGATGGGAGCAAGTCCTTCTTTCTCCTTTATTTGTTTGTTTGTTTTTGCAAAATGAGTTATTGGATCATCTACAGGATGACGTTTGTGCAAGACCATTTAAGATCTTGGAGAAGATAAATCAGCCAATTCTAACATAGTGATTACCAGAAAAAAAAAATTTATTCATTTTGCAGTAGACCCCAAAGCTAGGAGCTTAGATTATCTAATTCATGCAGTGAAAATTCTCCAGATTTCAGCTTGGACTTTTCAAGAGAAAAAGGTTTTGTTGCTTTGTTTTGTTTTGTTTTGTTTTGTTTATCCTGTTCATGAGCTGTTCCACTTGACTTACAGTATTTATATAGCTCAAACAAGAAATATTGCTGTAGCTCAAATTCCCCTTTGGCTAGCTCAGAGGAATTGAAGGCTTTTATGAATGTTCAAGACCAGCTGATCAGTTGGTCTTTAGAATAAGTTGTGTTTTCCTGTGAAGCAGAGACTCAAAGGGGCACAAAATCCATTGGAAATGCAAGCATAATTTATCTCAACTGAAGTAAGTCCCTTATGGAGAGAAACATGTTTGAGTGGAAATAAACAGTTCCTGCAAAGCAGGCTGGAGTGTCTTTGAATAGAACAAACTGTTTACTACAGCAAGAAAAGCCTAATACAGTTCTCTTTCCCTAAGGGGAAAATTTTGCTGGCAGTGTTTTAATGACATCTGAAGCCATAGCTTCTGGAATATTTCTAAGAATTCTTAGCTTTAAATCTCTTGATGAAATGGATGTTCGGCAGTCAGGAGAAAGTTATATATATTGCTTTTTACTTGAGATATATGACTCTACGAATCAACTCTTTGGAGTTTTACTGTATTTGATAAGGTCTTTTTCAATGATGTTCAGTGAAGGAGAGTTTCTCTTTGTCATTTTTGGAAATCCAACACCCCGTGCCAGTTTATGTATGTCTAATAAATGCAACTTGAATTTGTTAATTATATTGTGGTATTTATCTAGTGGTATTTAGTCATATTAGCTCAGATAAAATAGAACCTAGGAATCAAAGAGTAAAATTTCCAAGTGCATGGGGCATTCTCTTAATAACTTATTAGATGATAATTTATGGATCTTAAATGGGATTGATCTTAACATAATTGAATATAATGACAGTGGTTTGGGGCAAGGAAGCTAAGGGTTTCTGAATGTTTTCCATTTAATTATTGTTTTATTATTTGATCATCTTTCATTTTTGTAACATTTATAGATGATAAGGTTGGTAGACTTACTAAATATAAAATCCATTTTTAGAGAGCTATTCAAAAATGGTACCAGTAAGATTTGGGTCCTTGTGAGAGAGATTCCCTAACTCAGTAATTCAAAATCAAGCAGGTATTTTCCCACCATCACTGTGATAGCTCTCCAGAAAAGCAAAGCCTTACCCATCCTGAATATAAACAACAATAACCAAATATACTCCTGATTATTTAAAGGGGTCCAACGGAGCCTCAAAATTTAGTTTTCTCTCCATGTCCTTCCTTTACAGCAGAAACATAATAAAATTATAGGAAGATAAAGTTATGTTAGTAAGATGCAACAGCATATTCAAAAAGTAGATTCAAGAGGTATGTAGGATGCTGAATATGCCTGTATGTTTCTTGATCTCAAGTTATATTTTTACATTAACTCATCACCAAAATTGGATACTTCTTATATGAAAGGTGTTCAAATGTCTAGTCCAACTCTAGAGCTCTCTGATCTTAGGAGATGATTGGTCCTGCTAGGAATCAAAGAGAGAAATAGGACATTTGATGTTGTATTTGATAGGAATACTTGCAGTGTTTCTGTAGAGTTATTGTACTCCAGAAAATGTTTTTCCACTGAAAATCAGAATATTAATTTGGATCTTTCATTTAAAAGATCCAATTGCTTATTCTATTTTAAATTGCTGTTGTTTTGTCTTTGTTTTCTCCCCTGAGGTTTATGTGAAAACAATAAGCCAGTGCTACTGTGAATTAATATTTTATGCCCTCAAGAATCAGGGGAAAAAAGCTTGAAGAAAGTAAAACATTCATTTATATACATACAGTGTAAGTTTCCTACTTATATTCTATTGTGAGAGACCATCTAAAAAGTAATTATTACTTTTTACTTCAGATTTTTAAAATACGTAGTCTCTTTTACTTAGAGAACAGTGACATATCTTTTCAAACTAAACGTGTCAATGTAGAGAATGAAACAATTTCAAGGCCAAAACATCACTAAAACACCAATGGTCTGAATCGTAGTGGGCTTTATTAATCGGTTAATAAAAAGTAGATTTCTTTTTGCTAAATAGAGTAAATCAAATACAAACCAAATAAAATTGCTTTTTTGTTTCCTATTATACACTTGAAGAATGTCTCAATTAGCTTTAGTAACTGTATGGACTGAATTGTGTCCCCCCAGAATTCATATGTTGAAGTCCTAACCACCTCCCCTCCATTTGACTATATTATGAGATGGGCCTTTAAGGAGGTAATTATAGTTAAATGGGGTCATAAGGGTGGGACCCTAATCCAGTAGGACTGGTGTCCTTTTAAGAAGAGGAAGAAACACCAGGGATGTGAGCACACAGAGAAAAGGCCACATGAGGACACAGCAAGAAGATAAACATCTGTAAGGCAAGGACAGAAGCCTCAGAGGAAGCCAACCCTGCCAGCACCCTGATCATGAACTTCCAGACATTACAACCATGAGAAATAATTTTTTGTTGTTCAAGCCTTCTATTCGGCCGTATTTTGTTATGGCAGCCCTAGCAATTGATATCATAATTTATATGTGGCATTCAATAGTAGTAATCTATCTGCATTATAGGTAATAGAATGATTGCCTTTTAATTTCTTGCAATTTTCAGTCTTTTCTCATTTTGGTTTTCTGATTTGTCCATAAGGTCCTGAAGTTTAAAATGATGTAATATGTACATTAGTAGGCAGCTATAAAATGAATGCTTATCACTCTCTAACATTATTAATAGAAATACTTTTGTATAAATATTAACTTCCTGAATTACCTAGGTATTAGGCACATTTTGGAAGTGGAAAATGTTGAATGCTAAATGAATAAAATCGCCAAGAGAAATTATTAAGACCATACTTTTTCTGCCTTGGTTCCCCAAGAATTAACTTAAAATTTTTGTTTTTAAAAAGCAATAGCCTGCACTATTCCCATAAACACAATATTTGCCATTGCCAAATGATTCAGCATTTACATTTACTGGGCCAACTTGATCTGACAGAAGCTCTGGAAATATCATAACCATGGTTTCGCAGAGTAAGTACAATACAATAAAAGTGTTTAGGTGAGATTCAATTCATTAGAAGTACATCAATATTATACAGTAAATGTGCATATATTCACAACAAAGAGGCTTCTGGGAACATTTAGCACTTGACTCCATGATCTCCATTTTTGGTTTGTCTTTGTTTGTTTTTATACAGTGGCAGGATATGTGCTCAAATGGGGAAGTATGGCAACGCATTTGCCACCTATGCAGGTTTTAGTACAAAATAATCAAAGACAGACTTACAGCATACTTCCCAATTATCTTATAAACTTTTAAACTTAATTCCTAGTGATGCCATAAAAACAAAATAGTGAAGGCTCAGAACTCAGCACCAAGATGGAACAGACACACACACACACACACACACACACACACACACACACGTATGTATTGTTATCTAGCAGGATATTAGGTTACACAAAGATTCTTCCCAGAAACTAAAGACATTTTCACCTTTAAAGAGACTGTGGTTAGAAATGTGAATAGCATAGAAATTATTTCAATTTACTGTACGAGAAAAGATTGAGCATAAAGAACACCATCGATGAATGTAAGACCATACAACCATGTTACATACATAACAAGATGGTTTTTTAATTTTTACTACAGAAAAGAGCTGTTAGTGTGGTAGTGCATGGAAGAAAATGCCGTTCATTTCTATGGATTCTTATACCCAAAAAGATGGAAAATATCAATATGTAACTTTTGCATATTTGCACAAAGTTGGATAACCTAAGGTCAAAATGAGATGTTTGAGAGAACAAGGTGTAGAAAATGAAGAGATGCTAATGCATTCTAAAAATGATGGTGCAATGTTTACACCACTTCCAGGAGAAAATATGTATTTTTAAAGTGTAAACTTTATCTAAAGATTCCACACTTTGATAGACTTTAAAGGAAGAAAATGTCTTTAATTTTTAAAAATTCATTCAAACTAAACGAAAAAAACAAAAAACAGCAGCAGTTCACCCATTTCTTCCCACCCCCTGCCTTTGCCACTAGCAATCTGTTCTCTGTATCTATAAGCTTGACTTCTCTTTTTGAGTCCATATGTGAAAGAGATCATATGGCATTTGTCTTTCTTTGACTTATTTCACTTAGCATAATGCCCTCGAGGTCCACCCATGTTGTTGCAAATGACAAAATTGCATTCCTTTTTTAGGGCTCAATAATATTCCACAAATAATATATCACAAAATCTTTATTCATTCTTCTGTCAATGGATGCATAGATTGTTTCCATATCTTGGCTATTATAAATAATGCTGCAATGAACATGAGGATGCATACAGTTTTTTCAAGTTAGTGCTTTTGTTTTCTTCAGATAAATATCAGAAGTGGACTTGCTGGATCATATGATAGTTCTATTTTTAATTTTTTGAGGAATCTCCATACTGTTTTCCATCGTAGCTGCATAAATTTACATTGGAAAACATCTTTAAATGAAGATCTTATTTATAAACTGTGAGATAATCTAGTGAAGGATTTTAACATTATCATCATCTTTCAGTGCCCAAGAGAAAACCAGAAAGTGAAAGGGGAGACTGCCTGTAATGAGGCATCAAAGGTCTCTGGTGTGATGAAATTAAGTTACTCTTGCTTCTTGGAAAACAGTGTTTCTTCCTCTTTTTTTTAACAACAAAAAAGAACATTCCATGGCATACTTTTCACATTCTGAAGTGAAAATAGATCCAGATCATTACTTTATACATTTGCCAGGACCCAGCCTTGACAGGTTTGAATAGCGCTGGTGCGGCTTCACCACGGTACACCTGGGCCTGCTGGAACACAAACAGAAACACCGACTTCTTTTCTCGATAGGATGTTCCAGCTCTTGGTAATTAACTGACTGAATCCAGCAGAGCTAAGAGACCAAATTCTTGTTCATTGTTTTCTGCTGCTTTATTAATCACTGCCCCTCAGATCTGACTGGTTTGTTAGTCTTGATCTCCTTTGTATGAAAGAACCGTCCAAGCTAAAAGTCCTCAGTGATGGCGAGGGAAGACAGACTTTCTCTTGGCCTTCTACAACCTTCCCCATGCCAAATATAGAAGCCCAGTGCTTTGGCCCCAAGACGTAAGCAGGGTGGTAAAGAACAGACTCATAAAAATTGAGCTGCAAAAATAGGATGTTTTTGCTGTGAGTGTTGTCAAGGTAAACAGCCTCAGGTGAGAACTGCACATTGTACTTTCCAAGCTACTGGTACACCAAAAATGTGCAGAATTCACTGGCATTTTGATTGCAGAGAGTGATTCTTCAGTCTGATCATACACTGTGGCATTATACGTATTTTGCTCCATGACCTGGACAGATGTAAAGTGCTCAGTCATTCATTAAAAATTGTCTCTTTAGTCCTCAGTTTGAAATTGTTCCTACCCTCAAGTAGGTCACATCTGGTGGAGAAAATACACATGTACAGCTGACCCTTGAGCAACACAGAGGTTAGGGGCACTGAACCCCTACAGTTGAAAATCCACATACAACCTTACAGTTGGCCTTCCATATCCACGGATTCCATCAACTGCAGGTGGTGTAGTACTGTAGTGTGTATTTATTGAAAAAGACTCGACGTGTAAGTGGACCTGCATAGTTCAAACAACCTGTGTTGTTCAAGGGTCAACTGTATACACATACTTATCTCATACCATATAAATTTATATTCCAATGTGTTCAATAACAATTCTATACCATAAAAAACAAAAATGTCTTAGATGTTAATTTAAGGACTGAAACTAAAATTAGGGGTTGGGAAGATCTCCTTAACTAAAGTTACATTAAATTATTTCATATAGCAAAAGTGACCATAAAAAATCAATAGGAAAATAGCTAACTTGGGAGAAAATATTTGATGGTTAATATTTTTAATATACAAAAAGCTCCAGAAAGCACAATAAAAATGTGTGAAAACTATTATTAACAGATTCCAGAATGTCAAAGAAATTACAACTAAATATGTAGAAAATGATCATCATAAATAATATCCAATGAATGCAAATTTAAAAAACATAAATACCATCCCTTTTTGCCCATTAGATTGATAAAAATAAGTGCAATAAAGTTTGGCAGTGTTTCAGGGAAATTTCAATTATTCATTTCTTGTGAAAATGTGAAATAGAGTTTTTATCAAAAACAATCTGTAAGTTATATTAATATTAAATATACACTTACAATTTGAATCAGTAATTTCACTTTTCACCATGAAATAAAAATGCCAATATGTTGGAGTTTATTGGCAGGGGCAAAAGTTTGAAACAAATTTAATATCCATGCACTGAGGAGATTTAATTATTATAAATTTACATTAAACTATTAAAAATAAATTTCGTCTACAAAGTTGTCTTGTAAGCATGCCCATGAGTATCATGGAGTTATAGATTGTAATAATGTGATCTATTTTTGTAAAACAATGAAAACGATCATCCATATGTTTTTACATATCTTTTTAAATTAGCATGGAGAAACATATAAAAGGATTATTAATATGATCACATACAGTGAGAGGTTTAAGCAAGAAGAAAGGGAGAAAGCGGGGAAACAGAAATGATTATAAATAAAGAAGGATGCTTTCTCTCCTTCCTCTCTTGATGTGGAATGCTGTGTCAGCCAACTTGAAACACATGGAAAATGCCAAGAGAATGAGAAATATACCACCCTGATATCACACCTGGTACATCAACACCACCCGCTGACAACCCCCAGCGTGCTGGTTATGTGAGGGAAAAAGAGAGCCTCGCCCATTCGATTAAATATTCTTAGCTGATAGATGTCTTCAAATCAATTACTAGAATTAGAAAATTTGCTTCAATTTATATTTATGTTTTAAGAATGCTGTGGTGTATGTCCACATATCCCTCAAGGAAATGTGCAACAGTATTAACTTCCAGATTTGTAAGTGAATTCCTGTTTCTGCACATCTATGAAAAACACAGCGCTGTCTTAAATCTTTCGCGGTTAAAGAACTGCACTTCACTTTTAAAAAATTCCAGTGTTTGTTAATTAACGCGGGTAAATAAATTTTCAGGTTTTTTTATTAGCAATACTAAGCATTTGTTGTATTTTTCCTACTCTTAACACTTTGCCTTTTTTGGGGGAACTCGTTTATCATCATCATATACATTTTAAGAACTCACTTTAAAAAAGTGAAACTTTCTTTGTCAAATGTGCTTCACATATTCTCCCACCCCTCACCACCTTCCAAGAAATTACTTCTTTTGCTAATAATTTAGCAAAAATTTATGAGTTTGGAGACATAATCTTTCAGGTTAATACAACAGAATCCCTTAGAGAGGCTTTCCAAAAGAAGAGACCTCACATGTTTACCTACATTTCCTATCATTTGTTTTTTAAATTACCTTTATAAATTAACATTTTAGATTCTTCTTTAGCTTTTTGGAACATATTTATCTATTTTTTAATCTCTTGGCAAAAATTCCATATTCTAAAGCTTCTGGGCGTCTAATTCACATCCACCCCTCCACCCCTCCATGGCTGACTTTTGTTCATGGTCACTTGTCCCTTATGTACTTTTAAACTCTGGATGGTGAGCTCGAGTTTTTGCTAGTAGATTTGGTTATCTTTGTCCTAGCTCTTTACCCTCCTCACAATGTCAGCTTTCAGCAGACATCTCATCAGGAAAATGATCTATGTGTTTGAGTCCCTTCAAGTTTTTGATACTTACTTCAGTCATCTGAAACTTCTAAGGGCTATTTCTCTTCCATCCGGCAAACTCCTCTCCTGTATTATCCAGAGTTAGAAAATGAAAAAAAAGAAGAAGAAGAAGAAGAGAAAGAAACAGCAACAACAACTCTGGTGATGGTTATCTTAGTTTTGATGGCTGTTGCTCTGTAATTCTAGTCCAACTGATGTTTGTTGCTTTTACAACCATTTGATGTCTTTTAAATACCAGATTTTGATAACTAGAATTTTTCTATTTATTGTTAGTGGAACATTTTTCTGTCACAACCTACCATAACAACCTGGGAGTATAATTCCATAAAACATTTTTTCTTAGGAAAGTTTACTCTGAATACAACAGAAAATAAGTTGAAGGAAGGGTTTTTTAAAAGATATGGAGTCCAGTGAAAGAAGCCAATCTGCAAAGGCTACATATGGTATAATTCTAGCAATATGCATTATAGAAAAGGCTAAACTATGGACCCAGTAAAAAAAAGTTCAGTGGTTGCCAGAGAGATGACTTGGTGGAGCACAGAGGATTTTTAGGGCAATGAAACTACCCTGTATGACACTATAGTGTTGGATACATATCATCATACATTTGCCTAAACTCACAGATTAAACAACGCCAGAAGTAAACCTTAAGGTAAGCTATGGGCTTTGGATGATTATGATGTGTGAGTGTAGGTTCATCAATTTTAACAAATCCACCGCTCTGGTGGGGAATGCTGATAATGGCGGAGGCAGGAGGAATACGGAAAACCTTCGTACATTCCTCTCCATTTTGCTGTGAAACTATAACTGCTCTAAAAAAAATAAAGTCTTAAAAGAATAGAATGAGTTCAGAAGATTAAAATTACCAGACTGTAGTGGTGGCTTGAAAGGTCAAATAGAGAGGTATGATTAATACTGGGTCTGATAGTTAGTAAGTAGAATTTATAACATTTCATAATTGAATTAATGGGTATGAATGGGGTTTTGAAAAAAACACAGTTTTTCCCTATTGTCCTTGTATCCAGTAATTTGGCTAATCTCCCTTATAAATTCTGATTAATTTGAGTTTTAAATTTATAGTCACATATTCTGTTAAAAAATGATATTTTAATTTCTTACTTTCCAATCCTCATTTTTTTTTTCTAATGGAGCTAGCTAGAACCTTCCATTTTTAATAGAAGTGGTGACAAAAAACATTGTTGGGCTTCCCTGGTGGCGCAGTGGTTGCGCGTCCGCCTGCCGATGCAGGGCAATCGGGTTCGCGCCCGGGTCTGGGAGGATCCCACGTGCCGCGGAGCGGCTGGGCCCGTGAGCCATGGCCGCTGAGCCTGCGCGTGCGGAGCCTGTGCTCCGCAACGGGAGAGGCCGCAACAGAGGGAGGCCCGCATACCACAAAAAAAAAAAAAAAAAAAAAACAAAAAACATTGTTTTCTCATTCTAAATCCCAGGGGGAAAAGTTTTATAAATAAATATGAAGTTTTCTGTAGCTTCTTTTGATTTATGCTTTACCAGATGATACAAGTCCCTTCCATTCATAGTTTGCTAAGCCTTTTCTCTATGCTTATGTACTTTGAACTTTATCAAATGCTTTGGGCATCTATCGAGAGGATCTTACAACTTTCATTCAGCTAGTGTAGTGAATAACTTTGATTTATTTTCATATGTTAAACCAATTTGCATTACTGGAATGTTTGTGAGTATTTTGTTCATGAGTTTTAAATATATATTTATAGTAAATATTGACTTCAATTTTCCCTTCTAGTAATGTTTTTATATGGTTTTGGTATCAATGTTACATTCGCCTGATAAATCTAGCTGGACATTGGACCTTTTTTTTTTTTTTTTTTTTCGGCACGCGGGCCTCTCACCGCTGTGGCCTCTCCCGTTGTGGAGCACAGGCTCCGGACGCGCAGGCTCAGCGGCCACGGCTCACGGGCCCAGCGGCTCCGCGGCACGTGGGATCCTCCCGGACCGGGGCACGAACCCGCGTCCCCTGCATCGGCAGGCGGACTCTCAACCACTGCGCCACTAGGGAAGCCCTGGACCTTTATTTTTTATTCTCTGGAAGTGTTTGTAAGATACTCATAGTGTTTCTTCTTTCAGTGTTTGGAAAAATTCATTGAGAAATTCTTTGAACCTTGGATTTTCACTGTGGGAAAGTTTATTAAATATGGATTCAGTTTCTTTAGGGTAAGTCATAATTGTCGTATTCTTGAGTCAAACTGGGTATTATAGTTTTCAAGAAAATTTTCCACTTCATCAGACTTTTCAATTTGTCAGATTGTCCTCTTTTTATCTTTTTTACTGTCTCTAGGATTACTACTAATGATATTTTTTCATTCATGATGCTTGTAATTTCTACTTTTCTTCATTTATTTACTGCTCAGTCTTAGTATTGTGCTCTTAATTTTATTAATCTTGTCCAAGTATCATAATTTGGCTTTGTTGATCCTCTGTCAGATATTGCTTTTTATAACATTAATTCGTCATTGGGCTTAAGTTGGTCTTCCTTTTCTCTCTTCTCAAGACTATTGTTTGGGGCTTCCCTGGTGGCGCAGTGGTTGAGAGTCCGCCTGCCAATGCAGGGGACATGGGTTCGTGCCCCGGTCCGGGAATATCCCACATGCCGCGGAGCGGCTGGGCCCGTGAGCCGTGGCCGCTGAGCCTGCGTGTCCAGAGCCTGTGCAACGGGAGAGGCCACAACAGTGAGAGGCCCGCATACCGCAAAAAAAAAAAAAAAAAAAGACTATTGTTTGGTCATTGATTTGTAAACTTTCTTCCTCTCTACCATATATATTGAAGGCTATATATTTTCCTAGCGTGGCTAAAGCTACATCCACACATTTTAAGATGTTATCTGATACTGCAACATGTACAAATTTGATTCACTGAAATTTGTTGAAAATGACAAATTTCTAGTATCCATGAATAATATATTTTGGCTGCTTCTTTTATTGTTTGTGAGATATATGTGTAAAGTGTTCCAATGTGATTATGGTTTTGCCTGTTTTCTCCTTTGAGTTCTATCAAATTTCAGCTTACTGTATTTTAAGGCTATACCATTAGCTGCATACACATGTAGAATATACTTTTCTTCTGAACTAAATTCTTTGTGAGGCTTCTCTATTTTGGGTTCATCCCTACTATGAATGTGCAGTCCTTCAAGGATCCCGACTTTAATTCTAGCATATTTCATAGGTTTCTGTCTTCTTGAGTGGGGCTTGAATTCCCACTTTTGTCAGTACAGACATTGGAGATTGCCAAATACTCTATGCAGCTTTTTTCAGCCTTCCCTCTACAGTTTCCAATAAACAAGATCCTTCAGTGGGAAAAGCAGCATCGAACATTGCACTCATATATCTGGTCCTTCCTTCTACTCTGGATCTTCACCCCTCATATCATCACTGACTGCCTACCTCAGCGTTGCTTCACAATTTTTTTCTCCATAATAATTTGTTCAGCGTGTCTAGTTTTCGTTTTCTTAATCAGGAGAGTTGATCTGAATGACAGTATGGTCTTCTCATAATAAGTATACTTTTGTCAGAGTTTAATTTTAAGGTTGCATCACAGATTGAAGTAAAAAGTTATCTTTTCTAAGGTCTGGAAAAATAATCTAATATAAAATTATTATTTTTAAAAGCCCAAGGTTTCTTCTGTATTATTTTAAAATAATTTTGACCTTTGCTATGTAAGAGTTTTGTTTTGTTTTTCTGGTTATTTGCCTGCATTATTAAAATATTTAGCCAGGGAAAAGTAAAAATTTACTACATTACAGCAGTCTGCTTCATGTTTTTCTTTACCGTAAAATCTAAGAGTTTTTAAAAGCATTTGTAAAGAGTTGCTATAACAGAGACATTCAATCGACAGGAGTTGAGATCATTTTAAAAATGAGCTCTTCTCATCCTGATAACAGAGGTCCAGACATGGACCTCTGGACATGAGGTCCAGACATGGACCTCTGGACATGAGGTCCAAACATGATCTGGACATGATCTTTCATGTTAATGCTTTTATTACAGCTGGACAAAGGCTGTTGCCTCATATTCTTTTCAGCAACTGAAACAGCATATGTTAAAGCAATGAGGCATGGGCACCCACTGGGCTTTCATATGTCAGGATAAACAAAATGAATGTTAATGACAAAATTAAAGAAACTTATTAAAATGCAGATGTTTTGAAATATTATTTCTTACTACCTGTTTTTTTCATTAATTATTTATTTATTTTTGGCTGCGCTGGGCGTTCGTTGCTGCGAGTGGGTTTTTCTCTAGTTGTGGCGACCGGGGGCTACTCTTCGTTGTGGGGCATGGGATTCTCATTGCGGTGGCTTCTCTTGTTGCAGAGCACAGGCTCTAGGCACACAGACTTCAGTAGTTGTGGCATGTGGGCTCAGTAGTTGTGGCTTGTGAGCTCTAGAGCGCAGGCTCAGTAGTTGCGGCACACGGGCTTAGTTGCTCCGCGGTCTGTGGGATCTTCCTGGATCAGGGCTCGAACCCACGTTCCCTGAACTGGCAGGCAGATTCTTAACCACTGTGCCACCAGAGAAGTCCCTACTTCCTGATTTAAAGTTGCCATTTTATATTTTTTATGGAACTCAGACTTGAATAATGAGTGTGATTTTTCTCTGGATTTTTGCAAGAAAAATACATGGCCAACTTTGTTAAAAGCATTTGCTTTTTTATGCATTCATACATTCTACACACAATTTGAGTGACAAGCATGTGTTAGCACGTCATTGCCATATATGGAAATAGTACAACATTCGGTTAAAAATAGTAGGGAATGTATAGATTCAACATCTATAATAATTTAATAGACATTTCTCTGAAGAAGACATACAGATGGCCAACAAATACATGAAAAGATGCTCAACATCACTAATTAATAGAGAAATGCAAATCAAACCTACAATGAGGTATCACCTCACACCAGTCAGAATGGCCATCATCAAAAACTCTACAAACTGTAAGTGCTGGAGAGAGTGTGGAGAAAAGAGAACCCTCTTGCACTGTTGGTGGGAATGTAAATTGATACAGCCACTATGGAGAACAGTATGGAGGTTCCTTAAAAATCTAAAAATAGAACTACCATACGACCCAGCAATCCCACTCCTGGGCGTATACCTGGAGAAAACCATAATTCAAAGAGATACATGCACCCCAATGTTCATTGCAACACTATTTACAATAGCCACGACATGGAAGCAACCTAAATGTCCGTCAGCAAAGGAATGGATAAAGAAGATGTGGTACATATATACAATGGGCTATTATTCAGCCATAAAAAGGAATGAAATTGGGTCATTTGTAGACATGTAGACATGTAGACCTAGAGACTGTCATACAGAGTGAAGTAAGTTAGAAAGAGAAAAACAAATATCGTATATTAACGCATATAGGTGGAATCTAGAAAATGGTATAGACGAACTTATTTGCAAAGCAGAAATAGAGACACAGATGTAGAGAACAAATGTATGGATGCCAAGGGGGGGTGGGATGGATTGGGAGATTGGGATTGACATACATACACCACTATGTATAAAACAGATAACTAATGAGAACAGACTGTATAGCACTGGATAATTACTTTTGTGATAAATCAATGGTATGAGAGAAGTATAGACAAAAGTAATTGAGGCTATAATTTAATATGGTATTTAAATGTCTCTGGTAATTAAATAAAAATATTACAGATAATACCATGGTAGTCATGAATGATTTAGCACATTTATTTGTTCCAGCTGGAAAAAATAAAACTCCACAAATGTAGATTAATTTGCTTTCATAGAGTTGAGATATGGAAGAAATAAAGGTAGCACAATAATTCTCAGAGAATTTTTTTAAAGACAGAGTGAAAACTGTTTAAAAAGTATGCTTCTAATAGTAAGCAGATTTGACAAATTGCCATCAAAATTTAACTAACAAAACTGTCTTATTATCTTTACTCTTCCTTAAAAATTCACAAAATTCCTTGGACCTATCCCTTAAGCCCATGGACCAATCATTTATTTTTATAATGGGTAAGGCAGACTACTTCAAGAATCTGCACTATGTATATAGACATAGAGTGTATGTATACAGACATCAGCAATATAGGGATTTAAGAATAGAATTTTTTGGAAAAATATTCTATCCTTAAATCTCTATATTGGAGATTTATGGAAAATCCAGATATTTCAATCAGTGCCTTGAGAAAGAGGATTTAGACTATTATCCAGAAATGAAATGAATATACCTTGGAAGTGAACCTATTTTTAAGCAGGGAACAAACAAGATTAGCTTCCTAAGAGTCAGAGGTGTATTTAGAAGTCTCTCTGCAGTTTTTATTCCAGATATGGTCCTCAATGTGTGTATGTACATGGGTGTTAATATTTAATATTTCTCATGCACCTTCCTCTTTTTATATACACTCTCTTCTCCTTATTTGAATATTTATATCTGTAAGCTTTCCTTGATTATTTATAAAATAATCCATTCACAGTGTATAAAATTACTTATTTAGAAATCATAACTTGAATAAAATAAATATGACCTTTTTTCTATATAAATTACCTGAAAGTAATTGCCTTTCCTTTTTTTACCAACTACGTAATTGAATGATTTGTTTTAAATTTGAAATTTGCTTTCATTTGCAATATACACACATTTCTATAGTTAAATAGAATGTGTGTACATTATTCTACACATTAAAATGTTCATGGATTTTTCAAATTATATTTGTTATTATTTTGTCTTATATGTACATCACATGAACTGGGCTAATTTTTTTTTATATCTAAGTGTCAGAACAATATTAGAAGATTGTAATTCAGGACACATATTTTCTTTGCTTTTGCTTTTGGAGGAATATATTGTTCTCTGCTGAAAATAGTATGAGCTTATTTCCTCATCCTGAAGGAAATCTGTGTTAGCAAAGCTTAGTGTTTCATAATGAATTTTTCTATTTTCCATATCCACTTAAACATCATTAACACATTTAATAAGATTGCATTCAATCTGCTAAATCCATAAATCTAGCAGCAATTTACAAGTTAATACCTGTGTAATACACTTATAATCTTTTGACTTCAGATATGGCTCATTAATATGATTATTGTACCACTGATGAATTATGCATTATATTTATTTTGGTGAGTCACTTGTGTTTAAGCTTAAGGACAAATGTCAGTTTCAGACCATGTTGTCCTACATTTTCTTCCCATCCATGTTTTCTTAAGAAAGAAACCAGACCTTATAAAGCTATTGCAGTGTAAGTCCAACCACTGAAACAAATTTTAAGAGACACAGGTTACTTTGCTGAATTTTAATTGCACAGTTCATAATAAATTGGGGACAAATAAGAAATTTATTTTTGTTTAGGTATATTTTTAATGTATAGACATTACTTTCCAATATCTCTTATTGAGAATCTATATATTATTACCTTTTATTATAATTAACCATTTATTCTTAAAATTCATATTTCTTTAAGATTTACACTCTAAAGGTCAGGCTACAGCACTTGTGTGGTTTCACAATCTGACAACCCCATACTTTCAGCCTCATCACACTTTCCTTGTCACATCCTTTGCTTGTGACATTCCAAATCACTTTTCATTCTTTAAGCATGCTATATTTTTTATAATATCATCTTTGTTCATACTCATATTTCCTTCCTGATAATGAAAAATTTCCTCCATCATCTCAAATTGTAGTTTAAATACCACTTTCTTTCTGATCCTTTCCAGATCAATGCTTCCATTCCTCTTTTTCTAGGAAAATTAACTGAACTTCCATTGTTTAGATAAATGCTCTCTAACCATACAGATAATAAAACACCTATCACACTGCATACATTATTTTAATTATAAGCCTGTCTAACTAACTTTCTTGAAGAGAAGAGACAGTGTTACATATAATAATGTAATAGAGGTATACCACATATAATAAAAATAGAGAAATTGTCTCATCAATATGCATGTGGACATGCACATATATATGTACATACCTAAGGTATATCAATGTAGTATTCCCTCAGTAATATTAAATTATTCTCAGGAATTCAGTAAACAGACAGCCTTTTATAAACCAAAGCTGCATCTATTTCATTGCAGTATTTTCAGGGGTAATATGCAGTTTTTCTACCATAGATGCTTGAACACGAGAAATAATTTCCTCAGTATATGATGGCAACTTTTTTCACTACTGGAAATACATAAGAGAGTGAAGGATATATAAAAGACTCCGACTGTTTTTGAGTTTTCCTGTGTAAATTTCCAAATGTACTATTTTCTTTTTTTCCCAGTTTTATTGAGATATAATTAAAAGAAAGCACACGTAAGTGATGATTTGAAACATGGTTATATTGCAAAAATATCTAGTATATAGCGTGGTGACTGTTGTTAGCAATATGTATTCTATACTTGAAAGTCGCTAAGAAAGTAGATCTTACCTGTTATCAGCACACACAAAAAAATGGTAATTATGTGAGGTGATAGAGGTGTTAACTAACCTTTTCATGGTAACTAAATGTACTATTTTTCTTATGCTTTATTTTGGGAATACACCAGCCCTGCCCATTGAAATGAGAAACTAATGGATATGTTCTACTTTACTTTTCTTATAACATTTTTATAAGAAATATAAAATATGTGTCTTTTAATTTCAAAATAACGGTTCTATTGGTTTCTTGTGGAGATATTGGAAACATATACAATTCTTAGGTATAAAAGTCTTGCAGATATTTTTACATAACTATTCATCATCTTTAGTGTTTTTTTTTTCCTTCACCAAAATATCCTTAATTTCTTCTCCTATGTTCTTTTTCATATAAGAAGTTTGAATCATTCAAATCATGATGATTCTCCTCTGGATATGGTCTTGACTGTCTGAGTACCTCTTAAAATGCTGTTCTTTGAACAAACAAAAATAGAACACTTCAGATCTAAGCTGAACTGGTCTAGAACTCTTGCCTTTTCACTGACTGTAATCTATGCTCTGCCGATTTACTGAAAGCATGTCTGTTGACATTATTAGTGTCTCCAACTAATACAAAATCCAATGAGCTCTTCTGCGGTGCAACAATGGTTATGTTACTTCACTTTCCTGAGGCAATAATGTTACTTACCCTTAAATATTCTCTTCTCTACCATTCTGATAATGCTACTCTCGTGATCTTCCTGTCACTGTAATTTCTTTGTATTTTCTTCACAGGCTCCTGTTTCTTCTCTTGCCCTCTCTCTCATGATGCCCTTCAGGGTTTCATCTTATGTTAATCATGTTAATGATTTCAATTAAGATAACGACCCCCAAATATATCTTTCTGGAGTGGTCCTTTATGTCCATATTTTCAACTATTTATCAACTATCTCCTACTGATTCTTCAAAGAATGCAAAATCATATATGGTTTTCCCCTGAATTATTGTTATTTATTCCAAAACAGAACATATGTGCCAGCTTGGGGCAAAAAGAACTTTCACATTTCAAATGTAAATGTAAAAGTCAAGGGAAGGAAGACTTTTTCCAGATATAGTAGGTGAACAAATGTGAATCCCTTTAAAAATAACCTAGCATAATGTAGCAAGAGTGACTATGTGCTATGGGAAACCTGGAAGACTAGAAAGAGAAGACCTATGAATGCAGGAGCCTGGGTTTATGGAGGGTGCATCTCTCACAATATGGAAAGGAAAAGACACTATCAACAATTTCCTGAAGAGCCAGCCTTTCAATCCTACTTTAAGCATTTTACTTACATAATGGTTCACTTGTACATTCTTTTTTGGTGACACAGGTTTTAAAAGTTCACTCAATCTGATGCCATGGCCTTTCTATTATGCTTTTACATTGTCTTCCCAAGGTAACCAACTTCATCCATGAGGACACACACACACACACACACACACACTTAATCTTATATGGTATGGATGTAATTTGGCTTCATAAAAGAACAGTAAAACAAGCAGCAAGAATATTTTCATTATGTGCTCTAGTTTGTTTTATTAATCTCATGTCCCAAGCTTGTCTGGGAACCTTAGTTATTTTAGGGTACCAGCATCCTCATTCAAGTTTACCAGTGAACCTTGCTCTTCCTCAGGACAGTAGAAGCTATTCAATCTTTTTTTTTTTTTCTTTTACTCAAAAGTTTACACTGAAAAGAAAAAAGTTTGAGGTTTATTGATTCAGTCAATTTTAATTCACATCATTGTGCACATGGATATGCTCTTAGAAACACACAGTTTCCCTAGAGCAAAGAAAAGGAACATTTTTACCTTCTACTAGATATGATTCTGCTAACTGTCTCAAAGGACTAGAAGCTACTCTTACAGATAGCAGTGGCATTTACAGTGCCGAGACCGAGAGAATGTTCATCACAATTCACTCTTGTGCCTCAATGCACATTAAAATGTTTCTTCTTTGAGATTCTAAATCTATGAGATTAAAAAGAGAGCTAGTAACTCATTCTTTTTCCAACAGAAATATTACATATATTTTTATTAAAAATAAAGTTTAGTAGTTCCTTCTAACACGTTTTATAGCCTTTACTCTTTTTTCTAATATTCAAGATAAACAATATATCCTTGAGAATATAAAGCCAAAAGTGTAATTGACATTAAAATATGATAATCACTAAAATTTTATTTCCTCTTGCTACCAGATTTAAAATAGTGTATTATACTTAGTAATCAAGAAAGTAGTTGATTAACATAATTACATACTAAATATTATTTGAACCTATTGAAGTATTTTAGCAGAGAATTATGTAATATGCTGTCATGTAACTTACAGTGTTATATGTTCATGTATTATATATTATGTTTTCATGTAACATAGTATAAAATTTATATATTGAATATTATATTTCAGATTATAATTACTTTAATTGCAATCACTTTGATATTGGCATTTTACACATTTTCATATTATATATTTCATCTAATATTTTGAATATTCAAGTTCAATATAGGTATGTAAATATTTGTAGAATGAAAGGAAGTGAAATTAGATCCTAAAACTCAGTGAAATATTCCAGAAGAAAATATTATGAATTTGGATTCACTTTTTCATTTTCTTTTCTGCTCACCTGTGGAGAGCAGATTTGTCCCTCTTTTGCAGAAAATAGCAAGTTTGTGTTTAATTCATATGCAAGCATATTTCAATAAAGAACAGATAAGAAAATAATCTAAGCAGACATTAAAAATATTTTTGGGGCTTCCCTGGTGGCGCAGTGGTTGAGAGTCCACCTGCCGATGCAGGGGACGCGGGTTCGTGCCCCGGTCCGGGAGGATCCCACATGCCGCGGAGCGGCTGGGCCCGTGAGCCGTGGCCGCTGAGCCTGCGCGTCCGGAGCCTGTGCTCCGCAACGGCAGAGGCCACAACAGTGAGAGGCCCGCGTACCGGAAAAAAAAACAAAAACAAAAACAACTTTTGAATTGGAAATAGTCAATACTCGTATTTTCTGCCAATATTATTCACAGATACAGTTATAAAAATACTTTATGTACTCCAGGATGTACTATTCAACTTTAGTTTAAAAATGCTCTGTACATCTGAAGACTTAGGTTCCAGCAAAATAACATTTTTTGATAGTATCTCTTCATCTTCATTTAGAGGCGCACAAGCCAGTGTCAGACATGTCAACTCTCCGTTCTATCAGCTCAGATCTTAAAGATGTGAGAACATATGTTTTGTGTTGGCCAGTCATTTATCAGACACTGACACGACCCACACTAGCAATAAAGGGAATAGAGTCTCTTCTTTTGGGATTTACTTAGGTGTACTTTGCCCAACACTGTCTTATTTGGGACCATACAAATAAGGCAGCAGACAGCATGGGATTTGTATGCAAACATTTAATGTCAATGAGACTGTGAACAAGGAATCAGCAACGACAGATGAAAAGACTGATGCTGCTCTAAATTCTGTGCTTTTTTTAAAAGGGAGATTGGCTGAACCTATCTGAAAAACTCCCAATCCCCTTTACAAATTACTTATTGTTTAGTAAGTTTGTCCAGTAAAATAATTCAGTTGCTGAACATGGCCATATTCAAAACATCGAGGTAAATACTTACAAGACATTATCTTCATTGACCTTCAAAACAACAATATGGGGTAGCGAATTTTATTCTCTCAATTTACAATCAAGGAAATTTTACCTAAGAGAATTGAAATAACTTATAAGTGATGACACAGGTTTTAAAAGGTCACTCAGTCTGATGCCATGGCCTTTTTACTATGCTCTTACATTGCCTTCACAAGGTAATCAATTTCATCCATGAGGAAACACACAAACACACACGTGCACACACACACTTTAATCTTATATGGTATACATGCAATTTGGCTTCATAAAAGAATAGTAAAACAAGCATTAAGAGTATTTTCATTGTATGCTGTAGTTTGTTTTATTAATCTCTTGTCTCAAGCTTGTCTGGGAACCTTAGTTATTTTGGGGCAATGACGTCCTCATTCAAGTTTACCAGTAACCCCATACTCTTCCTCAGGACAGTAGAAGCTGGGGCCCTAAAACATGAAATTGAGCCTCCCGAGTGGGGTTGAAATGATTTAAAATAAATCACTAGTAATTACAAAATTATTTCTAGATAAGTCATAGAGGAATATTTTTGAAATTATTCTGTTTCTAGAAACTGAGACAGAAGTTGAGGTCCTGCCTTTATGTGAGCTCTTCAAGAATATATGAGGAAATTTAGTTTCAGATTTCCAAACAAAGATTAAACGTTGGGTTTATTCCTGTGGTGTCATCTGCATTTCTTTAAATTTCAGAAAAATGTATTCAAGACCGAAAGGCACAATCCAAAATATACCTTCAATCATGTTGGAACAATGCTCTCTAAAGATAGCAACACGTCGGGTAGTGCATCCACAGCAGAGAGAGATCCTAGTGCAGGTGTAACACAGACACACAGCCCTGACTCCCACCAAAGCGTCCAAGTGGGCCTGGCTCTCCAAGATTGGTCTGAGCTGTAAGATATGCTCATTGTGACTCAGATGGGCCAGAAAACATTTTATGCTTTCCTTTAGCCCCCCAATACATCTGTCTTTGTATAATACTTGGTATAATAGATCGATAATAGACACTTTATGTTCCATCCTATATTTATTGGCTCCGTCTCACTAACCTCTCAGCTACCCAAATCTGGCATGATGACAAATATTTCTTGCTTTCTTTTTTTTTTTTATTTATCTATTTATTTGGCTGCACCGGGTCTTAGTTGCAGCACGTGGGCTCCTTAGTTGTGGCATGCAAACTCTTAGTTATGGCATGCACGTGGGATCTAGTTCCCTGACCAGGGATCGAACCTGGGCCCTGTGCATTGGGAGCGCGGAGTCTTATCCACTGCGCCACCAGGGAAGTCCCAGATATCTTATTTCTTGTTGGTTACATTTAATCAAATTAATGTGTACGTTGGATATAAATTAAAATATCTGTTGCTTGCATAACAGGAAAGACATTATACAAACCAACTTTGTAAAGCTATTCAAATGAGTACTAACATACATACACGTGTGTGTGTCTATGTTTTGAAAGCCCTAAGGGTTTCTTAATAATAAAGGAAGGAAGTTTAATTCAGCTCAGAGTCATCATCTGGAATGACAGTGGTTTACTCAGTTGTCGTTGTCCTAAGCCTCCTGGGTATTGAATAGATTTCCCTGTGCTATACAGTAGGTCCTTATTAGTTATCTGTTTTATACATAGTAATGTGTATATGTCAATCCCAATCTCCCAAATTATCCCTCCCCCTCCTTCGCTTTCCCCCCCGGTGAAGTTCTTTATTTTATTTAATCATCCATTTCACCCTTTAGAGCAGTCATTTAAATACCTTATCCAGTCTCAGGAGTCTTTGGTCATAAGATAGGGAGTAAATATTTCTTGGTACATAAATGGTACATATATAGCACACCTTTAGATGAGACCATAAAATATTTAGTCTGGGTGCCTAACAGAATTATGGAACATGAATGATTCCCATATACCTAATGAAAATTTCAGAAAAAAATGGGACATTTAAAATTGTACTGCAAAACATTAGCCATATTGTTATATTATAGTTTATCAAGAACCATCACTCAACCCCACTTTGGCCTGAGACCACTATCCATTGCCATAGCTTTTGCTCCTAATCCCACTATTCCTACTTCCTATTTTTGTTGAGAGAATATTATCACTGTAAAACTAAAACTATTTGAAAAATGCATGCTGCTGTTATGAGATATCAGTGCAAAAACTGAATTGAGCAGATAAACACATAAGAATATGAGTTTAATAGAGGAAAATTTTACATTTAATTTCAACTATATAATCACCAAAAGCGTAAATATACAGAACATTACCATCACCACGAAGGCTAATTTTTGTGCCCTCCCAGTTAATACCCTCCCTTGAAATGCAAACACTACCCTGACATCTACCATTACAGAGCAGAATCACTTGTTCTCGAACATCATATTAGTAAAATCCTAGGGAATCTTCTATTTTGCTCCTGACTTCTCCAGCTCAATATTAGGTCAATGAGATTCATCCATTACTGTAGAGATCAGTACTTTATTATTTTTCATTTCAGTGCAATATTCACTTTTATCAGTACAAGAAGTCCCCTACATACAAACCTTCAAGTTGTGAGCTTTCAAAGGTGTAAGCATGTGTTGGCACGTCCAGTCACATAAATTAGTTCACATGTATGGCGTACATTGTCACGTGCGTGCATCCTCTACAAGTGGTTGTGCTTTTGTGTACTTTAGTGTACAGTGCTGTATAGAATACAGTGGTACAGTATCTTTATTTCAAGCCTAGGATGTCCAGAGGCAAGCATAAAAGCAGCAGTGATGTAGCTGGTACTGCTAAGAAGCACCAAGCACCAGGAAAGTACGAAGAGACAACAGGAAGAAGAAGTAACTGAAAAACCAAAGAGATTCACGATGCAGGAAATGGCAAGGGAATTTTCTTTATTTGAGGAGGCACTGTTAGTTTTTGAGGTGCAGGACCTGAACGTAGAACGGTACATGAAGTTTGCAGCAGTTGTTCAGAACGCAATCCAGTGCTACGATGTCATCTATGATGAGAAAAAAAGAGCTACTACCCAGACATCACTGGATTGTATTTTCAAGAGAGTAGAGAGAATTGAATCCAGCAAGGAACCAGAACCTGTGCCATCCACGTCAGGCGTGAGTGAAATTGCAGCTTGCCCTCCGCCTCCTGTTGCTGACGATCCTTCAGCTCTACCATCTCCCCCATCCTCTCCTCCTCCAGTCAGTAACTCTTCCTGCCTGTTCACTCGATGCAGCCCCTGGATGCCAGCTGTTGTACTGTACTACTGTACTTTTCAAGGCACTGTACTGTAAGATTAAAAATCTTTTATTTTTGTGTTTGTTTGTTATTTTGTTATTTGTGTGAAAAGTATTTTAAACCTATTACAGTACAGTACTATATAGCCGATTGTGTTAGTTAGGTACCTAGGCTAAACGTTGTTGGACTTATGAACAAATTGGACTTACGAACCTGCTCTCGGAAGGGAACTTGTTTGTACGTAGGGGACTTACTTATATACAAAGTGTATTCTTTTTTATTATTTTTTTTATTTTTTATTTTTTTTTTTCTATATGCGGGCCTCTCACTGTTGTGGCCTCTCCCGTTCCGGAGCGCAGGCTCCGGACGCACAGGCTCAGCGGCCATGGCTCACGGGCCCAGCCGCTCCGCGGCATGTGGGATCTTCCCGGACCGGGGCACGAACCCGTGTCCCCTGC